>NC_081557.1:199001013-199204287 GCF_022355385.1 Mustela nigripes
AGATGGACCCTCTGCGTTTATAACCGGAGCTCTTCGGGCTACTAATGCTTCCCTGGTCCTCGGCCGCTTTCTCGTGGTGACAATGGGAAGAGCTGAGAGGAAGAAAGAAGACAGGGAGGCAAAGTTTCTGCAGCTGGGTGATTTTTTTGGGTCCTATCTGCTAGGTCAAGATAATAGGATACAATACAAACCTGAGGAATTTATTCTTCCTGTCTTCAAAAAGACTTACTGCAGTCTCGAATCCTGCTCGGGAAAGGGCTCAGCTAATAAAAACCAGATTTATAGAAAGAGTGGGCACCACCCGACTCAATTTCTATTTTCCTTTCATTTCTCTTTCCCTCCTTCCTTCCCTCCTTGTTCTTTTTTCTTTTATTGTGGTGAAATATACATAACACTTAAAATTTTCATCACTCTTATAGGTACGGTTCAGTGGCTTAAAGTACATTCATGGTGTGACCACCACATTTTCTCTTATCTAGAACTTTTTCATCATCCCAAACAGAAACTCCGTACTGGGCAAGCAGACTTCCCTTCTTTGTTCTTTTCTTTTTTGTTTCCTTCATTATTTTTGCTAAGAGCACTTCAACGCTTATGGATATCGATCCGAATTTGGAAAGGAATGTGATCCAAAAGGAAAAGACAAGTTTTAGAACCTGGTAATAGAGCTATTATAAACAGGCCTTGAGAACCCAGGGTCTACAACTTGCTGGGAAGATAAAATACAGTTTCACGGAATAACTAACAAATGTGTTAGGGCAACGGCAGGACTTTTAGGCTCATTACCTGTGTACTTTGCTGAGGCTGGAATGAGTAGGTTTACAAGGCTACTATCCAGGCAAATAGATACTAAATCATTAAGCCCTAGCCCTGTTCACTTCTTCTGTCTGTCCATTGGTCCACCTTTCTTTCCATTCACATGTGTACCTTTACTGAGCAAACACTGTGTGTGTGCCAGGCACGGGGACCTGCCCGAAAATAACTCCTACGTCAGGAGGCAAATATGGAAACAAAGAATTATGCAATGAGCAAACTTGTGAATGATTAATTCTGTTCAGGGGCTGGGGTGGGCATTAATGGAAACCCTCTTCACCCAAGGCAGACTTGATATTACCTACTGTCTGTTGGATATTAATATGTAGTGATGTTATAAATTTATGAATATGAAATTATAGACGATGTATAATATGGAGCTATAATGTTAGTTGAAAAGCAGAATGAAAAATCACACAAGTCTGATGACTAGAACTGTGTTAAAACTTAAATAAGCGTATAATGTGAAAAATATAAATATGCAAAACAAAGTTGTGGTATGATGGTGAATTATGGGTGGCTTTTCAATTTAGAAATGTAAACATGCTCTTATATTTCCTTAAAATTGTTTTTATTTTTTATTATAAATTTATCCACTACGGAAAGCTTAAGCAACAAAGAAAAATCTAAAACCGGAAAAACCAAGTCACTGGTAATCATTACCCCAAAATGGGAATCACTTGGTTAATCCTTCCAAAGTCCTCAGTCAACTAAAATAAGGATCATATTATTCCATGTTATGGATGTGGTATTTATTTAACCAATCGTCTATGTTGGACATTTAAGCCATTTTCAATTTTTTACCACTTAAATCATGCTGAAACGAGCCATCTTGTACATAAACCTTTGTGCGTGTCTCTGATTACTTCCTTTGAATAACTTCCTAGAAGTAGGCGTTCTGTGTCAAAGAGCATGAATATTTTTAAGGCTCCTGTTTTGGAACGTATTCCCAGATTGCCCTCTGGAAAGATTTAACCTATTTACGCTCATATCAGGAATACACAAGGGTCTCTGTATTACACTTTAGAGTCAGTTTTTGAAAAATGACCAATTGCCCCAGTGCAATTATGATTCTGGGTGTTTCCTTCCTAATGACCACAATGGAAGAGGCTGCAAGTAAGTTTCATTTACAGCATGTAGTCCTCCCAAGCTTTTCCCTCCGTTTCTCTCCCCCTACCCAAAGCCCTGTGAACAGGCATGGTCAGTCTTTGCTTCCTCTCATCAGCATGCTGACAACAGATGTCTCCTGCTCTGTCTCTTCAGGGTAGCGAATGCCTGAACGCCACAAACACTATTCCCGGGGGCTGTCACCTGAGATTCTTCAGCTGTCTGCTCAGAGGCAAGGCCCCGGTGTAGCAGAGTGAAAAGGCATGTCTTTATTCCTGGAGTTGGCTGGGCCAGCTGGCCAGCACCAATTCTTATGAATGACAGCTGGTTTGCTGTTCCATATTTCAGTAGCCGTAAGCCAGGATAGCACCTGTGGGCTCTGGGAAGGAAAAACGCCCAGACCGACATGGGAGAAAGCCTTGCTCTAGTTATTTGGCGTGGACCTCACACTCCTTAGCGTCTCGCATCAAAGATAACTATGCCAGCAATAAGGGCAACAGACCAAGGGATGTTCTACTGCTCCATTACTATTGCAATGGATTTGACTTGGGGTTTTAAATGACTTTTTTGGTTCCCACAGATGGTTTATTATAATAGCAAAAAAAGAAAGAGGGAGCACGAGCTTTTGCAGGCCAGTATTAGATGAACATGGATGCGTGTGACACAAAGACGGTGGGTGGTCCTGCTGATGAAACTTCTGGAAGCGAGGAAGTTTGGCCAACATTTCTGGTTGGCTCCATTTTAGGTGGTGTGTCAGGATAGGGCAATAGTTCGAACAGAAACAAGCAACCCCCCCCCCCCCAAAAAAAAACCCTCTAAACTCTGTAATTTCCATTTTATTTCATGGACGCTCTGGGTTCCAAGGGTGGTGGAGAGCATCTTTTCCAAGGTTGAAGTTAAATTCCTAGCTTGGCAGAATGTACAAGAAACACCCTCAGCAGTTGGGGAGAAGAGCTGGAGGGGTGAGAAGGAGAAATGGAAAGTCGTTTCAAGTTATTTGTTCATCTCCATAATTCATCAGGAAAGCTGCACATGGGTGAAGAAAGAAGCAACTTTGGGCAGAGCTTTGGGGGAACTAGAGGTTGTCTGCAGAATGCTACTTTGACTCTTCTCATCCCAATTTATTAGTTGTGTAGTATGTTTTAAAAGCAACTCCCCCCTCACCCTGCCCTGAGAAAGGTTGAGGATTTTGAAAACCATATGAATTGATCAATGGCGATTCACTTTCAAAGTCTACCGTGGTGTTGAATGAAATGGACCTCCAGTTTTGAGAAGATTTTTACTAGGCCCCCCCAAGACATAGAAACGAAGGACAGAAGTATATCGGTCTATGCAAAACAGAATCACAGATGGCTGGAGAGAAAAGGAAGGCTTTAGAAAGTTGGACCCCTACAAACAACCCATGAACTACACCTGGGAGCAAAGGACTCCCAGCCTGACCCTTCAGTAGGCGCTGAGGCACCAGTTGACTTCAGCCTCACAGGCAAGCCGCCTTGGAGAAGCCGCTGTATACATTTAAGCCAGTAAGACATTATTTCTGGAAATCACTGGGATGTGTCTTGGCACATTGGTCATGTGAAGCTGGTTCCTACCAGCATGAACAGCTTTTTGCTGACTGCGCATTGCTCCTCTCTCTGCCCCGCCTGCAACTTTTGGCTCTGGAATGGGTCCATCTCCTACTGCGTGGTACCCACAAACTGGATATTAACACACGGTACTCTTGAGAACCAAAGTAAGAACAATGCCTTAAGGAAACATCCATCTTTTCTGTAAGGTTTTCTCTAAGGGTAGGCTCTCTAGCTTTGCAGGGCCCGATATGAACGTATAACTAAATCTTGTGCCAGCAGAGCTCCTGCCATCAGCAGCTTGAAAGCAAATTCAAATGCACAGCAAGCAGTACCCACAGTGGCACCAGAATGAAATCAGTTACCTCAGGTCAGCCTCAGATTCGAGCCTCTGAAAATGGGGCTGCCATCTTGCTAGCTTGGTATCTGAGCCCGGGAGGCATCCTAGACTTGTCCTTTTTCCTCTCATTCTTCATGCCTCACCCATTAGACAATCTGGTAGGTTTACCTCCTTAATATCCCCCTACCTGGCGGTTTCCTTGGTCCAGGTCCATCAACATTTCTCTCAGATCACCCTGACGGTCTGGTCGCTGTTATCCATTTCCCCGTCTTGCTGCCATCCCATACACACTTCAGCTGCTGGGTGATGAGGCCAACCTTTCCAACAATGCCTGGCTCCTCAGCCATCCCCCCACCACATCCTGCTGGGTAAGAGTCAGAGAGTCCTCGGCAGGGCAGACTTCATGACCTAGCTCTCCAGCCCCGTCTGCTGACTGCCCCCCACCTGAGCCCCATGTCAACTCTCGTCCTACCAAATCACTTTTATTTGGCTGAATGTGTCTCCCTCTCCACTGCTTCCTCTGCCTCTAACCCCACCTGCCCCCTTCATTCTTCACCTAACTCCTTCTAGTCTTCCTTAAACACTGAACGCTAACCGTACACGCAGGACGTATTCTCTGCCATCAGCTCAGCTGCTTGCTTCCCCTCTGAGCATCCAAAGCACCCTCTGCTTTTCCTCCACTGGCCAACTAACTGCCTGTGTTACAACCGTGTGCTCACCAGTCTCTCTTTGTTAGGCTGTGAGTCCCTTGCCAACCTTCATTTTTGTACCCACTTGCTTCTTACAGTGTCTATCACACGGGGGAGTCAATGAGTGAGTGAACGAGTGACAGAAAATACGTCTATAATTAGCTAATCTGCTTCAAGTAACTTTCCTAAAATTCCTACCTGGTCCTTCCACAGATCCAATCTTTTTTTCTGGTCTTGAGAGAGAGAACAATTTGCTTTCTCTGAGGTTCCTATCTAAGTCACTGTTCCCAGCAGCCATGGAAGAGAAGGTGCGCCTTCCTACTTGGCAGATGTGGGCCATGTACATGTTGCTAGATAAGAGAGGTGAGTAGGCAGTGTAGAATCTGAATATATCTGAATATATCTTCTAAAGTTGGTGGGTTTTTTTGGGAAGGGGGGAGATAATATGTTAAGATGTGGTTACTATAGCTGTTTATTATCTGTGTGCATAGAGGTGACCAGAAAGACTGACGTATCCCAAATTGTTTATTGATACCGGACACAAAATTTCATCTGGGTCCAAAACCTCTACCAGTAGGACCTACTGTTACCTTATGGGATACAGTTCTTGACACCATGCTTATTGCAATTTTCCTGTATCCTTTCTTGCCGTGTTCAACTGCAGGACTTTTGTGTGTTATCAAATACTTCTTCTGGTCCTCTCTTGATTCTCTCCATCCCCTGCCCCATTTTACTTTCCATTGACAACTTTCCCCGAATAGGTCTTTTCACATTTTTGACCTATGCCACCTGCCGACTAGCTTGCCCCTTCTACAAGCACCTCTGTGGGATTTGTATCTTCCTCAAGGCTTTCCCTGGACTGGACTGGACTGTTCCACGAGGATTGCCAGCCGCTGACAAATATAACAAGTGATATCCCTGTTTCCAAAATATCAATCACACATTCAAAGAATCACTGAGCTGGAAGGGACCTCTGAGCGGCCTGCACCTGAACTCTCTTGATGAGAATCTACAAGACATTTCGTTAGATGTTGGTCCGTCCACCCATCTGTGAAAAATCTCTGTGATTGATTGAGAGATTGGTTCTAAACTGAACATAATGCATTTGGAGACAGATGTCCAACATATCACAGTCACCCAGAGGGAACCTTCTCGCCCATATGATTCCTCTTCTAATCCCTGGTGCACAAACTGACGTTTGAGGGGAAGAGAGAAATGTGTCCACATAAAACTCCCAGGCTGGAGAGTGTGGAGCACAATAGTTTTGACAGAAAAAGAAAAACTACAGCAGCACAGCAGTTCAGTAGTTCTCCTGGGGAAACAATATCCAGAGGGTTGGGGGGACCACCGTGTGTTGCCTTAGCATGCTAAAGGGCACAGCCTTCACAGAATGGACCTGCCGAACAGAGCAATGTCCTCAGAGCTCACACGATGGGGAGACCCTGCCTCCCACCATCCCACAATCCATCCCACTCTTGCCCTGGGTGCCCTGCCTATCCCCTCACCTCGAACCAGCATCTCTCTTAACTAATTTTGTAGCTGCTATTCAGCTGTGTCTCCTGCTCTAGGTGTGGGAAACTAGCCCTAGATTTTGACCATTAATTATGTAAGCACCTGGGCAAACTGTCTTCTAGATCCTAAAAAACATTAGCAGATGGCAGAGGCTATCTCTAGGCTTACTGGGGGTGCTTTTTTAACCTTTATTTGTACTTTATTTGTACTTCCCTTATTTGCAGAAGAAGTACACATTATTTTAATGTTTGGGGAAGGGGAAAAGGATTAAACATGGAACTTTTTTTTTTGGCATCTGTGGTTGTGGAAACACTGTTGATGTTGAGTATGAATGAATGAATAATGGAAAACTGGAGTGAATAATGAAGACTAGAGCCAAGGCAATAGCTCACTTTCACACAGGGGTTAAAGAGAGGTGAACATGCTATCGATTTCTGGCAAAACTTGAGGATGAAAGATTAAATGCAGAATTTGTGAGAATATATAAAACAAAGAGGCCACCTTCCATGTTACCCTTTAGTGTTGTTAATCTGCTATCGTGGAGGAATGCTACCTATTTGACATATCTCAAACCAACATGGGACATGGCATGGGACATGGGACACGACAAACTCTGTCAGGTTGGCTTTCTGACAAAAAGGAGGGAGGTGAGGAGAATTTTAAAGGTAGGCTGCCTAGAAGCTGCTGGAAAGTGTGGACCCTACTGGATCCCTGATGGTGTCAACCTGGGAAGAGTTCTCTGCTGGGGACTCATTGCCCAATTGTTGATTTGGATGGAGGCAGCGGGTAAGATGGTAAAAACCTGAAAATATGAGCTAGAAACTCTGCCTGTGGAGCATCTGAGATGCGGAAACATTGAGTAGAAACTCAGATCAAACTTAACAGAAAAGTCTAGAATTGAGGTGAAAAAAGGCTGTCCAAATTCAGAATGGGAGGTAGGGCAGTGGGTTAAATAGAATGTAGGCTTTGGATTCAGGGGGTCTGCTGGGTTCAAATCCCACCACTTGGGGCAAGTTCCTTGCCCTCACTCAGCCTCAGTGTAGATGAGAGGGCGAGGGAACGTACCGAGGGCACAGCGATCGGCACTGTGCCGAGCGCGTGGGCACAGCACACGCTCAGTTACTGGTAGCTGCTCTTAGGAAACGTGGTCTGACAGGAGCTCCTTGTATGCAGAACACTGTCCACAAGAGCAGCAGGAACTGACAAAGTGACGAGGTTATAAAACAAGTGAATTTGAACTTCAGCTGTAGGTTCAGGAAAGAAATTGTACTACTGTAGTCCACACCGATAAGAAGCCAGCTGGAAGACTGTTTCGGCTCAGAATGCTATGTTTTAAAAGTGACATCAAGAGGCTTGAAGGTATCCCATGCTGTGACATGATAGTGAGAAATACCAGAAGATACTAGAATCATGTTGTAAGGAAAAAGGAGCCTAACATGGGTCAGGATATATCGCTCTTCGGATACCCGAAGGGCTATTACAGACAAGCGAGAGTCACAATATTCTGTTGTTCTAGAGGACAAATCTCTCAAAGTCTTCGGCAGAGTTTTTGTTTAACAAATAGGAGAACTTTTCAACAGAGTGACAGAGGAACAGATTGCTTGACGGAGCAGCAAGTTCTCGGTCACTGCAAGTGTTCAAAGAGAATCTGGTATGTGGGGGGGCATCCCCTAGGGAAGTGGGAGAGGTTTTGCACAACTGCTCCCCTTCTTCCCCTTCCTTGCTCCAGCAGCAACAGCCTCTACTGCCCCATCCGCCAAGCTCCCCCCTTTTCCCATTAACTACCATCAGGTAAAATAGAGTCTCCCAATTCCTAACCTTTCCCACGAGGGCAGAGACGCACCTGGGGCCACCAAGCATTCGCTGGCAGCAGTCCACCAGGCCCTGCGCTACTTGACAGAAGCAGCAAAGATGGGTCCGCCTTGCACCCAGGGAGCACCCAGGCTCATAAGGAAACAGACCCGCAACAGATCCCTGCTGAGCGGTGAGGCCAAGTGCAATGACAGAGAGCAGCACTGGGCATGGTCCCTGGAGGCGCAACTAGCAGCCTAATTGGGGCAAGGAGGGTGTGGGAGGGTTTTCCCTGGGAGTGCTTTCTGGAAACCATTGTACAGGGATCGATGAAGGAAAGCACTAGAGGGAAATGAGCAAAGGAGGAGGTAAGAAACAGTCCTGTGGCCAGTCTCACGAGTTCCTGGACGGTGAAGGGTTGAGCACAGGATAGGAGGAAATTGGGCTGGAAAGCGCTGGGAAGAGTGAGAATCCAGAGTCCCGCCCAGGTTTCTAAGGGCTCACAGGCCACATGCATACACTCGTCGCACGAAGGACTGCGCCTTGAGCTGCAGAGTCTCAACGGGTCCCTGGTCTCTAGGAATTGTTTGTTGCAATTGTTTGTTTCATTACCATATATCTGCTCTGCTCCATGAGGGCAGAAACTCCAGCCACCTCGCTCATTGCTATATCCCTGGGGCCTAACCCAGTTCTTAGCACATAGGAGGTACGCAACAAATACCGTGGGTTTCCACTGAAAGAAAGATTGCCGGCAGAAACGATGCAAGCTCACAGGCTCTCTAAGTTACTACGTGTACGTAGCTGACAGCATCACCCACCCAAGGAAGCACGAGGGCTGTGGCTATTACTACTCATTTACGTTTCTTGCTCTCCTGTTTTGTTGGTTTTGCAAGCCCACTGTTTAGTACCTTTGTTTTTGTTGCTGCCTCTGCTTAATAAATTTTGATGAGTAATGGTTGTTTGCCAAGCGATAACAGCCCAACAAGAAAGCCTCAAAGTACAGAGAGTTACAGAAACATTCAGCATCATAAACCACGAAATGACATGCAAAGGAGAGAGCTGATGGACTGGTTTCCTCACTGGGCCTCCTCAGGCTCATCTTTGCAGGTCTTCTGGAGAGAGCGTACTTGTGTCAGACAAGGCTCCATTGTAAGACTGATGGCCAACACGGGAACTCCCAGCGTGAGCCCTGGATAAGAGGCAGGTAGAAAACCGGTGGGAATGAACAGGGCTCTGTAGACGCCACTGACCCCAATGACCTTCTGAGGTGAGTCTGATTCGACTGGCGAGACTGGGTGCTTTCCCACTTTCCCACAGCCTTCCTGAGGAGGGCAAGAATGGAGAGGAAGTGCATATCTGGTGGTCCAAGGGTGAAAGTCAGGTTTCCTCACACTGCTTTCTCTGGCTTCTCTCAGCGTGCTGTCTTCCTGGCCAATGGATGGCTTGGTACTGGCTCATCTTGGTTATAGGGAAAGAGACCACTGGCATTCAGAGTTTACAACCAGTTCTGAAGATTCAGTAATTCATAATTAAGTAATTAATTCAAGAGGAAGTTCCTGGACTCACACAGAAGCAACAATTTCAGTTTTTAGGGGCTCTTCAGAGGGTCAATGCACCCCTTGGGGACAAGAACTCCCAAGGGGAGGTTTCTCCTACCACAGGCCTCCTACGAGGTCTAAAAAATTGAGCATTCTTTTCCCTTTTCAAGTACCCAACGGATACATTCCTTAAAAAAAAAAAAAAAAAAATCCTGGCCCCATCTCCTCCCTTGAATGACTAAAGGCCCCATGTGAAGGTGAAGAGGAGTCTGGAATCTGAGAGAGCGTGGGAGGGGCTGCTCTGAGCCAGCGGCTGCCGAGCCATCTGTCAAACCAAGCCCAAGGACAGGGCTAAGAGACCCACGGTGTTCCAACCTATCTGGTCTCGGTCTGCACCTGGGCTTTGGTCAGACCTCGAACTGGGAGGAGTTCAAAGCTCAGGGGAAGGTGAAATCACTTCCATTGCCCAAATAAACAAAATTGCTTAATTAATCTAACTGAAAAAGCCCTCTTCCTGCATCAGATTAAAGAAGTCATGTTGATGCTGCCCCTGTTTGTTTGGCCGAGTGCAGGATTGAGAAGGTATATTTAGCCCAGGGGCACTTGGAGGATTACATCTTGCTGCTCAACAGGAAATATCTGGAGTCACAGCTAAAGATATCGCTGCGTGTTCAGAAATTTACGAGCAGCTGTAAAAGTCGAGCTACGGTGGTCAGAGGGCTGGAACAGGCTTCCTTTCAAATGAGAGAGGCTGCCGAATTAAACAGTCGAATGTACCAAGTTCATGGCAGGCAGAGTGCACCTGACAGGCTAAAAATAGCCAAAGCAGCGGCTTCTGTTGCTAAAATAACACTGAACTGATATACTCCTTTTCTAAACCTACAAAGAAATGGGTGAGTGGGGAGAGGGTGGGCTCCGAGATTCCAGAAAAGTGCGTTGGAAGCCATGCCAGAATGAGGGAAGCCATCTCCCACCTTCGCCACTTTTCAAAAATAGCTTTCCGAAGCTGAGTACTCGGAAGTGACAAGTCACCGATATGTTATTTTTTAATAACACGAGGCAGAAATGTTAGCACCAAAAAGACCTTGCATACAGGGATCTGGCGTCCTGAGGACAAGCAAATCTTTCCATCTTGGTTGAGGAACCATTTTTTTTTAAGTCGTTTTGCTAGACTCTCTCATCAGGATGCCCCCGCCCCCATGCTCTGCTCAGGGATGCCTGATGGGAATGGTCCCTACTTGCTCACATCACAGGCTTGCTGGAGTATGGACAAGGGTGACTGTGTATGACTGTATGTGGCTGGACAGAGTAGGCTACCACACTTTCTAGAACAACCAGGGGATCCAAGAACGACTTCACTTCCATCCTGTCACCTGGGACACTGCCTCATCTTTCCAAGTCTCCACTTCCCTTTCACAGAATGTGGAGTCATCAAGATGGCCCTGATGACCTCCTCGGGTGGTGGTGTGGGGATAAAAGGAGCTAATGCATGTGAAAGCATTTCGGGAGTCTGTAAAGCTTTAAGGGGGATGGAAGATGTTGTAGCTCTTGTTACTGAGCATTCTACTGGAAACTTGGGCAAAGAATAGCAACGTCTCCACGTGACCGCAAAGTGCTGTGTGCACAGCCCGCTAGACTGTGTTCTCTCGTGTGGGATGGTGCCATCTCGGGCAGGTAAAAGCAGTATCCGTGTCCCAGTTCAGAGCAGCAGGGGCTGTTGGGAAATCTGCTTGCTTTCGGTCTCAGTGGGGCTCACTGCTGTCATAGCCGGGCTATCCTCATCCTCTGCTGGGTGGCCCGCAAAGCAGGGGGGACCCTGGAGTCCCTGAGAAGCTGGGTGGGAAGCAAGGGTGGGCCCAGCCTCGAAGTGAATGGTTGCTAGGTTATCAGCAGTGCCTGCCCCAGGACTGGTCCCTCTGGCTGGTTAGTTCTAGTTGGGGGGTCGAGAGATGCCCACCTTCTCCTAGGCAGCCCCGCTATGGGCTGCACTTCAGCCATCATTTAACTGTGGTCATTATTTATTTTCTTTGGTCATTCTCTTTACCCTCTCGTCTGTTTCACTTGGTACATCCAAAGCTGATGGGCAAAATCGTGTATTTGCCATGCTGCTAACTGTGGGGCATATGGACAAAAATGTGCATGCATGTTTGTCTCAATCTGGAAGGAATATTTAAGAAATGAAATTACTTGTTGTGTTAGGAGGGAGGGATTATGAATGTTTCCCTTGCCTCTTTTTCACACTGTCTATAATGTTGTTAAATAGTCTTGAAGATAAGAAAGGAAAGGAAGTATAATTGGAGTCTTAACGTTTTATAAAATGGCATCCAGTTACCCTGATTTTGACTTCACTGGGCTTGAAAGTGCAAAGTTAAAGAAATGCCGCAGAGGCTAACGAGTTTCAATGTAATAATTATATTCAGCCTCTAAATTACTTTAAGGGTGGCCTCTTGCATTTCAGGGTATTTTTTGGAGTATGCAGTAGATGGCAGAGGCCATGAGATACAAGTTGGAAATCATATCATAGCTTTTTTATTTGGAAACCCATAGTTAGAAGGCTACACTCTTTTCAATCAACAAAGAATTAAATATTTATGGAGTGCTTACTATGTGCTGAATACTGGGCAAGGATTTGTGGATTTCCGCTTAGTTCATCCTTTTTTCCCATTTCTTAGTTCATCCTTTCTTCCCCCAAAGTGATTACCACTGGTTGTTTTTAAGGCATTCAGCAGTCAACTTGCTTTGTGCACAGTTTTTTTTGTTTTTGTTTTTTAAATACTAGGTACTAGGACACCTGGGTGGCTTGGTCAGTTGAGCGGCTGGCTCTTGATTTCAGTTCAGGTCACGATTTCAGGGTCCTGGGATTGAGACCTGCAGATGAGCTTTGGGTTCAGTGGGAAGTCTGCTTGAGATTCCCTCTCTCCCTCTCCCTTCCCATTCCTACTGCTCTCTCTCTCTCAAGTAAACAAATAAATAATTCTTAACACAATTTTTTAAAAAAGACTTTATTTACTTATTTGACACAGAGAGAGGGAGATAGTAAGAGCAGGGGGAGTGGCAGGCAGAGGGAGAGAAGCAGGCTCCCCGCTGAGCAGAGAGCCCAATGTGGGGCTCAATCCCAGGACCCTGAGCTGAAGGCAGATGCTAAATGAACTGAGCCACTTAGGCGCCCCAATAAATATATCTTAAAAAAAAAAAAAAAAAAAGTAGTAGGTGCCAGGGTGCCTGGCTGGCTCAGTTGGAAGAGCGAGTGACTCTTCACCTCAAGGTGGTGAGTTCGAGCCCCATGTTGGGTATAGAAATGACTTAAATAAACAAAACTTAAAAAAAAAAATAGAGCAATAGGTGCCAAGACAATGGCAGTGAGGGGAAATTCTAATAACGTGTGGTATCTCAAATAAACAACCAGAAACCATTATGAAACCAGGTCTAGCCCCCAAGGCAGCTGCCACACCTAGCTGTTTCTTCAGGGATACAACTGAGTGGGCAATGGCCCCAACCTTCGGGTTTTTCTCCACGTACCCCCAGCTCATCCTTTCTTTGTGCTCGATTTAAAAAGTCATTCACTCCATTCGACAAGGAGTTAAGTGAAGACGAGGGGAGCTAAAGGTGACCGCTTCAGAGCAGCTGGCGGAAGGAGAGTGGAGGGGAGGAAAGGAGCCTGGCCTGGGGGGCACGGCCTCCCTGCGTCCTGGCTGTCCTACCTGCCATGGCTACGGGCATGTGGTGAACTTCACGAGACTTCACGAGACTTCATACGCCAGCCTGGGCTGGTCACTTATGCTCTGTATCTCAGTCCCTATGCCTGGAAAATTGGAGGTTATGCTACATGGTCCCCCGCTACAGCACAAAAATGTCTTGTATACACACATCACCATACGATAACCCATTTCATTATCCTATCTGTTGGCCACATTCAGAAATGAATTGACGTCCTTTTGCCCCCACCCCAGGAAACAAGCAGACACAACAAGACGTCAGTGACCGCAGCTTCCCAGTCGGCAAAGGCAATCAGTTCTAAACGAGCAACTCCACTCTGGGTCAGGCCCACCCTCCGTCCATTCAGCTCAACACTGAATCTCTTGTGGTGGCACCAAGGACGCATTGAGGGGCGTGTCAGCAAAGAGGCCCGTCTACGTTGACAGGTGGGTTAAGGCCACATGGCAAACCAATGCATTTTCTCAAACATCTCTCTCGTCATAGAGCTATCATCTGTGAAACTCGTTTACGTCTAAAAGCTATTTATAGTTCTGGTCTCTCCACATCTCAAATTGATAAAATTCTGTAAGCTTATGAAACCAGTCCTGTAAATCAGTAATGCTATTTTTTTTCTTTTTGAATTTGCTTCTTTCAAATGTGAGGGAGGTCCTCCTGACTTTGTCTTACTACCTCAAGATATGGTGAACGTGCTGATGTTTGTACCATTCACACACTTGGTGATTTAAAAAATTTCTATTACTTACAGCTTCTCTCAGTCTTTATGGATTCGGACAAAAGAATCCAAACTTTTAAGTTCATTCTCACATGGTGTGTGTTTTTTTTTAAATCAAAGGTCCTTGAGTTTGGTCTGAATACCCCAAATTCGCCACATATGTGCACGAAATTGCGCACAACATTGTATGTGTACACCCGTGCATTTCTCTGAGGTAAGGTGTCAGAGAGAGTCTGAAAGCAGTCTGTGACTCCAAAAAGATTAGGAACCACCACCCAGGATCACTTGGCTCCTTCTGGAAGCTCCTTTAGTTCTGGTTTGTTATTTCCTGAGATGCAGTAGCCAGAATGGCATATAATATTCTAGATGACAATATGTCAAAACTCTGAGCAAGATTATTTTGTTTTATATGTAATTCTTTACTAGACAATGTCTGTTATTTTAGTGACTCTTTGGGCTGTATTAGCCATCCATGTATCCACGCCTTTAGAGAATGGTGTCTAATGACTCTCATTGTCCACTTTCCAAATGGAATGTCATCCTATGGAATGTGATCATGCCTTTAGCATAAGCTCATTTGGATTATTTTCCCTAGAAGCACTGCTTTACGTTTCTCCATACTGAGTTTCATCTACTACTTGTCTACTTCTCAGCTGTCATAGTAGCAGACCTTCTGTAATCTGTATTAGGTGAATTTGACTTTTCAGTTAAGTTTCCTCTGCAAACTTGCATGTTGTCCTGTGTACCAAGGAATTGAGAAACAAGTAACCAATTTCATATGGCAGAAACAACTAACTGCCCTTCAGATACACTGCTCATCTTTCCACAGTATAGAGTCATGAGTGGGAAGGGGCTCCCCAGAAGAGACCATAGTTTCCAGAACCTCTTGTGTCTAGATAGGGCCAAGTAAGTAGTTCTTACCAGGAAGATGTAAGCAGAAGTGAAAGGTGTCCTTTTGGCCAGAGTTGTCTAAGAAAGGGGGCGACTTTTCTATCATTTCTCTCTTTCGCTTGCTGATGGGATACCAAGGACTCTGGGGAGTTACAGACAGCAGAGGGAACAAGTCTGGGTTCCTGCATCGCCAAGTAAAGAAAAGGCACTGATGACAGAGAACACCCACATCAGACTATTAGGTTTCCAGTGAGAAATGAACATTTGTGGCTTGACTGAAATGTAGTGATTTTTTTTTTTAACAGACGATAGTATTCATATAGGCCACCATTTGAATTATTTCCATTCATAGAAGGTTCCACTTCTCTCTATCCTTTATTCACATATTCCTATGCCATTTTCCCTGAAGCATTGGTGTCTGAAGCATTTTAATAGGTTTTGTATGAAGGACATCAAAGATACTCTTGATAGTCTTATGCCACAGATTCAAGTTATTTCCCTCGACCCAAGTTTTAGTAAAAGGTAATATATCTGAAAATTATATTTGATTCAGAGGAAACAAGTTGCTTTATAATTTCCACCTGTTGATATTTCTTATTGCTCACGTTCATTGACCTTAACCCTGTAACAGCAAGGGCTCTGGTGGTTAAGTCCAAACACTAGTTTTGAGGACACGTACATACCTCCTCATGAATCAATAGCAGTGTAGATGAGGAACATCTGACCCTTGAACTGCTCTATTAATGTTTAGGAAATAAAGCCATATTCATGAGAACTCCTGCGTTGCTCTTGGTACCACAATGTCAGAGAGAAGGTGGCTTGGGTAGGTCGAGGTAGAAATCAGTTCTGCCACAGCGTGTCATGTTCCTGGCAGATAGGTGGGCTTTCAGAAGACAGGGAGTGATCATGGTCGTGTCCTGGACCAAGAACGGGACACTCACTCTTCAACAACCTGCTTACACTGGGGCCAACAGCCTGTTTCTCTCCCTTTCCTCCCAGGCGGTCCTCTAGAACCAGACCGGTTCAGTTCACTTGGGTCTCAGTCAGTTGACACAGAGCATGTGCAATGCTGCATGGCTGGGGCAGGAGCCCTGGGCTGTGGCTGGGCCCAGTCCCAGCCATGATTGCGTTGGTAAGAGCACAGCGCTTAGGAAGAAGAGTCTAGTCTCTTTCCTGAGCTCACCTCCGGGTGGATTTACTTAAGGAATTCTAAATCTCAGCAGAAGCAGAGGCCCTACCATCAGCAAAGGTCTGGGGGAACCCTCAAGGTGGTAAAGAGCCCTCGGGTCTCCAGGACTCGGGCAGGAGCAGGGAGCAGACAGGCTGGCTGAAGGGCTACATGGTGCATGCCCTTCTCCCACGGGAGGTCAGGTGCTGCCCTCTCACTCCCAGGGTCTGTGAGCTCCGTGAATCCTCGCCAGTAGCGGGCGAGGAAAGGCCAAACCCACTCCCCTGAGGACACACCTCAGGGACACGCAGCACAAACAGTGCTTTCATGAAGTGTCCTCTTCCGTTCATTTTGTGCTGGAACCCGCAGGACAGTGACATTCTCTACCCGGAAGAGCCTTTCCAGGAAAACCATTTTGAGCGACATTATCTTGCGGGAGACTGCCAGACTTAATACAATCGCCAGGAAAATCTACATAAATATAAGATGCTTATCAACCAGCAATAAAATAGGAGTGATTCTGAAGAACTTTCACATCAAGGTTCCTTTTCTCCCTTAGGAGGAGTCAGAGACATTGTGAGAAGCATTTTCCCTACCTCTGACTACGAATAAAGCAAACAATGGTCTTGGGAAAAACAAAACAAAACAAAACAAAAACCAAACCCTTGGGCCCTTGTGGCTTAAATGGGCTTAGGGAGGAAGCATTTTGGAATCTAGTAGTTACTGCCCCCAGGATGGGACAAGAGAGGGAGAAGGAAAAGAGAAGTCCCCACTTTAGTACTTAACTTACCCTTTTTCTTTCAAAAGGACTAGGCTGTTTGTGGCCCCGGTAACAAGCTCCTCCCAGGTTCCTAAGGGAGCTGCTGGCTGGGGAGGAGGGACCGACATTGCCAGTGGTTGGGTTGAAGCAGGACAGAATAGGACCCTGGCATCAGAGGGCGAGGCAGGCACTCAGTTGGAAAGTTGTTCTTTGTTCCTAAAAATAAAACATTCGACCCTCCTTTTTTGGATCCTTCCCTGGAACGAAGCCAGTCAGCTGCTGGCTTCCTTTTAGGATGAGCTCAATAGCCCTCAGCCCAAAGGTGAACTCCAAAGGCCCTCACGATCTTCCGCCCCTGATAAAATGCCACACAGCAAAGTGAATGACATAAGAGAATGTTTCTCTTGAAAGGACGCGGCCGCAGTATACATCTGTGAAGCAAAATAGGCCCAGCGGAAAGGGTGAGAGGACAGGAGGAGGGAGAGAAACTGGGTAGGAAAGGCTGCCCAGAGGTTGGGCAAGGACTAATGAGTGGATGTGGCAGTGTGCTTTAGAAAATTCTCTTAAGAGGCCAGGTGGCAAGGCCTCCTCCTATAAAGACCCCCGCCCCCGTGAAGGGGGACACCACACCTTCCTTCCAGAGAGTTTTCGATAGCACACGGACTCTTTTCCAACTTTGCTCCATTCATGAATTCTCCACCCAAAGTTATAGCTTTGGTTTATAAAATGACAGTGATGTTTTATGCTGCATATCTAACAGATAGAGGGGTCGCAGCCCCTCTCCTTTGAAGAGGCTCTATTTGGGGAATGTTTGGGGGAGCCGTTGTGTAGACCAACCCGCTCGCTGTGACGGGTCCAAGAATCAAAGCTGCTTCTCGGCGCTCTTCTAAGACTGAGCCTCATGCTGATGGTCCCGTATATAAAGAGAAAGAGCTCTCACAACATAAAGGGACCCTTTCTGCCCTATCGTTCCTAACTATCTCATTGTGCTGCCATTTTGAGACTAAATACATAAATAAAATGTCAGGTAATGAGGAAGACCTTTCCCTCCCTGGAAGAGGAAAAAAAATGCCATGGGCATTTGCTGCTGAGTGACATCAGCAAAAACTGGGAGGAAGATTCACTAAAATCATTATTTCTTATATAAGTAGGGCCATAGGACATCAACTAATGGGCAAAATTCACTAGTTAATTTACATACAATGCCTCCAGAGTTTAGCTGTTGGAAGTAATTTTCTGGTTGAGAAAATAGAGAATGTAGATTTTTGCAGCCGAGGCCTGAGTTTCTCCATTAGGTGGTAGAGAGAGACCACCTCTGGGGTGGGCCTGAGAATCTTCATTTTGAACAAGCTCTCCTGGTGACTCTTTTGCATGTTGAAGTTTAGGAATCACTGCTGTGTCTTTAACCTCCTCCTACTCTTTAAAGCAGAAGAGAAAAAAAAGATATTATAGTCCTTTAGGTATAGTTCTTGCTCACTTAGTTCATGGATGTTTTTGAGAAGGATCCTATTCTGTCCTGCTTATCTTAACATTACTGGCCTCCCATTAACTTTTAAGTGTATTATAGCAAGATCTAAAAGGATGAACTGTCCAAAACAGAGAGGGTTAGTGAACCTTCCACTATCAGAGGTATTCAAGTGGAGGTTGGAAAACCCCTTAGCAGGGATCCTGTAGAAAAGATTCAAGTATCAGTACAGGGGCCCAACCCGGAACTAATGTTTACACTTCTTCCAGCTCTATGACCCTATGATAATATAACAAAATCACGTTTAATATATCAAGCACTACATTTTAAAAATCTAAGCACATACTCAGAAATTTTATTGGTATTTTGTAAAAGAATCAAGAAGACCAGTCTATAAAACCGAAGTTCAGAAGCTGGGGTTAGAACCAACAAGAAACATGGGGCTTCTTAGCTTTAATGCCAGCTCTGAAACTTACTGACTAATCATGAACTCATGATGGCAAAAGATAAAAGGCAGAGTCTGTCCTCTTGATAATGGTCTCCATATCCCAAGCACCCCCATTTCTTTTTTTTTTTTTTTTAAAGATTTTATTTATTTATTTGACAGAGAGAAATTACAAGTACACTGAGAGGCAGGCAGAGAGAGAGAGAGAAGGAAGCAGGCTCCCTGCTGAGCAGAGAGCCCGATGCGGGACTCGATCCCAGGACCCTGAGATCATGACCTGAGCCGAAGGCAGCGGCTTAACCCACTGAGCCACCCAGGCGCCCCCCATTTCTGATGGGACTAAAATGACCGTTGAATCTTTTCATTCTTTGGCTTGATGTCCGTAAGGTCACAGGCCTTGAATCCTTCCCAACTTTTCAGGTTCCTCCACCCCAAAGAAGGATGTCATTAAAGGACCAAAGGAATTACAGGTCTCCAGGGGATGAATGCCTGCCTGGGCTGGTCAATGAGGCTCTTTTCCGCTGCCCTCGCATTTACTCTTCGCTGGTTAAGAATATATGTGCCTGTGGATTGTTACTACTCCAGAAGAAAAATGCCAGTGTAGAGAGAGGGTGGCTAGCAGTTAACGTATTACCGAAAGGTTCAGTGTTAACGGGAACAGAGGATGGGCCTGTGCAAAAGGATATAGAGAGGAGATCCTGAAACTCCCCCAATCAATAAAAACAACAATCCAGATAAAGCAAGAAGCGAACCTGCAGAGCGTGAATGGTCTGGGAAAGCCACCTGCATAGCATATTGATAAAATGCAAGCCAAATTGCCCACACTTGCAGTCGTGTTGCGTGGACGGTACACAAGCACCTCGACAGCTCTGGACCTCAGACTTGACACTGGCACTTGGAAAAGAGGACCGAGAAGAGGAATGCTCAGTGTGATGAAAAATCATGACTAGCAGGACCCCAGTGACGTGACATTTATGAATTCTTTCTTTCTCTCTCTCTCTTTTTTTTTTTTTTTTTTTTAAATTTTATTTATTTATTTGACAGAGAGAAAGGGAACACAGGCAGGGGGAGCAGGAGAGGGAGAAGCAGGCTTCCCGCTGAGCAGGGAGCCCGATGCGGGGCCCGATTCCAGGACCCTGGGATCATGACCTGAGCCAAAGGCAGATGCTTAATGACTGAGCCACCCAGGCGCCCTTATGAATTATTTCTAAGCGTGCTCTTCTGGGAAGAGTTCTCAGGTTTTGGAATCTAAGGCAAATAGTTAAGTGCTGGCCAGCCTAGCACTGTGGTTGGCACATCATAGGAATTTGCTCCGTAGTCGTCAAAAGGAGGAAGGGATATGTGGATCATCAATGAATGAAGAAAGGAATGGAGAGACAATAATAGACTCTAGGAATAATAGACTCTAAGGAATTAGGGCTCAATTGCATAGCCCACTCCTACAAGTGACAGTGCTCTAGGGGACCCGGGTACCTTAGATTCAGACATCTTTAAGTATATAGTCCTGTGATGCATGAAAAGGATTTAAAGTCTGTGTTGCTCCATTAATGATTAAGACAGGAGGACTCCTAAGAAGGGAACGAAAAGTAAGGACAGGGGAGGACAGCAGGAGGAGAATCCTGTTGAAGAACTAACTGAAGATTTATGAGAGTGAATTTTGAATCTTAGACATGAATTATCTAACCATGATAACTAAATTCAGTGCAAATGGCAGTCATAGGACGGCCCAAACTGTTACACGATATTTTTATTGAATCTTTGCACTGCAAAATTGGTGGAAATTAAGCCGTTTGTAACTTACTTTAGAGGGAAGAGAAATAAACGTGCGTGTACCCATTAATCAGGTTGATGACCTGTCTTTTCGTGCGATTTGATAGCGCCACCTGGGAGACGAGTCCCACTTTCTTCGGGAGAAGCCTTGCTTTGAGAATACCAGCAATCCCCAGTTCCATAACGGTGAATGACACGGGTCTCAGAATCCGAGGAAAAGCCACAATGACTTGAATGAAAGGATGATGCAGGGGTAGTTGGGCTGCCCAGGGCTGCACGGGATACAATTCTCTGGGTTTTTATATTGCTCCTTCCTCAGCCCTCGGAACTTAATCCTATTTTCACTGCCCCAGGTAAACTGGGAAATATTTTCTCCTCCAAGGCTGCAGTTACTCACACAATAAACAGGTAATAAACATTTTACTGCCCTAAGCAACCTCCTGCTAGGCAGGCAGTCAGAAGAGAAAAGACTGTGCAGAGAGTAACCACCTACAGGAGACACCGCAGGGGACAAAGGATGTGAGTAAGCGTTTAATAGCGAGCCCCCTCTCGGGGCTCCAGGAAGACGACTGGGAGCTGCTGGGGCGCATTAGCAGGCCCGTGGTCTAGGATTCCTCTCTGCTTGAGGCTAGTGGGGAAGATTTGATTTCACCAAAAGGTAATTTAGTTGCCATTTCAAAGCTCTGTCTAGCTAAATTAAGGAGGAGGAATGAAACTGGAGTTTACAATCTCCCGGGTTAAACCGCCGGTTCTGAGACCGGAAGGCAGAAGGATGGACAGTTGGCAGCCGACCCAAGTGGGTCTGGGGAGAGAATCATTCAGTTCGATGTCCGTTTGATTTCAGGTTTGCATTTGATTTTCTAACCCATCCCGGTTTCTTTGTTACTGTTTATATCTGCCCCCTACATCCAATCAAATAGTTGTTACTATCCGTTGGCTGTGGGAAAGGCACCGTGGCCATCCTCTGACATCCTATTTTCCCACTGTACAGGGTTCCCTCAAAAGCCGATTACCTTAAGGCATCTCACAGTTCCCACTGCTGGGGAGATCTTTCCGTTTCCTTTCATGCCAGAGGTACAACGTGAAGCTGTCCAAAGTCTCTGCCCCTTCCCACATCGCAGGGAAACGAGGGCAGAGCCAAATCTAATACGACCAGCTCTGCTTCCACCTCTGCCATTTAACTTATGGGAAATACTAATCCCATTTACGTAAATATTTTCCACCAAACAGCATGCCAAATCTGAATGAATTAACTCAAGGTGAATGGATAAATGCCTCTGCAGAAACAATTTTCAAATTCACGTAGGTCGAAGGAGTGATTGTTCTGTAAACCAGCAGTACTTTGGTATCAACTGCAGTTAATTTATGGTATTTTGCTCTAACGGAGTATTAATTTTTGCTGTATTTTGCGGCAGGAGTGGTGCGGCTATCTAGCAAGAAATAACTCACGGAAATGTCTCAAGAGATATATTTGAGATCTGACAGAATCCAAAGGAGCCGCTGTCCAGGGCTCCAGAAGATCCCCATGCCATCACCTATCCACTCTCGTTTCTGTTTCGAACCTTATTCTGGAGGGTTCAGGAAGTGAGTCTGCAGACTGCACGATAACGATCAGAGACCACTTTGGTGATGCATGCGGGATGGGGAAGGGAGGCATCACGAAGCTACGGGCAACTGTAGGAGGAAGTGCAGTGTTGCCCTGGGGTTACTGGCCACTCTGGAGGAGGCTCTCAAGGAGCGTGAGTCTTGCCCTGCACTGAGTTTGGAGGACTCCTACAAAAACACGGTGGGAACACGCCCAGAGCAGATACTTGCCGACTGCACCACTGAGACTCCCAGCCAAAACCCACTGTCATTGGATAGCAAAGCGTGGGCACAGACAGAAGCAATGGGACCGAGATCCCAGGTAGACCAAAGATCCGAGTTGGGGCATTCATGGAGAGAAAAGGCATCATCTTGGGATGGCCCAAAGAGAGAGATATGAAGGGCGGGGAACAATCCTGTTTTACAGGCAGTAGACTGATACTAGACTTCTGTGCCCTACTTTGGCTCCAGCGTTTACAAAATGACATGAAGGAAACCGGTGAGGACCCAGAGGCCAGCGATAAGCACGATGAAAGGGATAGAAAAAATGGTCCTCTGAAGCAAGATGAAAGGAAATATGTTGTGTATCCTGGAGAAAAAAGGTTAAGGGGTGACAGTGATTGCATTCAAATACAGGTGGGGTTTAGGAGGGGGGCACAGATCAACTCTTCTCCACATGCAAAGGGAGACTGAAGGGAAGTAACAGACTTAAATAAGAAGGTGGAGTGTTCATTGGCTAGAACGAACAATGTATGGAAGGGTACAAGCTAATAGGGATCTTGGATTTTAACATGTCCCAAACAGAATTTCTCTTCTCATTCTTCCCCGTCCCCCACCCCCTCCCCACCACTGCCCCTAAACTCCTGACACTCCTGAAGTCTCCCCTATTTCAATCAACAATACCAACACTTACTCTGGCCAAGTAAAAAACCCTAGGGATCATTTACATTTCCTTCCTTTCCCTACCCACCCCCAACCCAGTCCCTCAGTAGGTCTTGTCAGCTTTACTTCTGAGTTTGACTACTGATTTCTATTTCCACTGTCACCTTGCCAGTCGCATTGCCATTGCCTGCTTGGACCCAAGCCAGGAGGATCCTTGTATCTTCCTTTAATCTGTTCTCCCTATGGCTGTTTTTAGAACATGAATCAGACCCTGTTATTCCCCGGCTCAACCCTATCCAAAGACTTCCCATCATGCTTGGAACAAAACTCATACTCTTTACCACGGCCTTTGAAGTCCTGCCTCACCGGCTTCCTGCCCGCTGTCCCCATCCTTCCCTCTCTCCCTGCCACTCACGCTGGCCACACTGACTTTCTGGCTGTTCCTGAACAAACCACTGCTGGTCCATCTTTGTGCCAGCTGACCCCTCCGCCTTGCTCTTTAGTTGGCTGGTTCTGTTTTGTCATTCTGGTCTCGGCTTAAGTGTCACTTCTGCAGACTTCTTCCAGCCACTAGAAATGTACGCTCTGAGGGTAGAAAGTAGAAACTATCTTCTTCATGATGGTATTTTCAAGCCTCGAATGGGCACCTGACACACTGGAGTAAGGCAATAAATATTGGTTGAATAAAGACAAGGTTGACTATAAAAGCAGGTTGTTACTTGCTCTCTCAAGAGAGCTGGAGATGAGAAAAAGAAGCTTTTGTGAAGAGACTATAGGTGATCTTTTGGTCAGAGAGCCACAGGGCTGGGTACTTTGGAAGTGGGGAAGGTGTGGGGGGCTTGCTTCATCTACTGAGGTCCCAGTGAAGAGTTAAACCCAGCGTGGTATCATCCTTATTAGGGCAAGGAATTTGGGGGGAGTTACGTTGAGCAAGAGAAAAAGCCATTGACCTTGGGTCTCAGAGGGCAGTCACAGTGGACGGAGAAAAGGATGGAGATGTAAGATCTTCTAACCCACTCAAAAAACTTTAAGTTGGATCGCCTGTTAGGATGAATTGAGGTTTCTATTTTCCTTCTTCATACTGAGTCACAAGACTCTCTCTTGGGTGAGTGTGAGCTTCTCCCTTATCTTCATGAAAGTTAATCCCTAGTTCTACCTCTGTAACATTTGTAAGGCACTGCGGTTTCAAGTTCTCACAGGAAATGCTGAGTCATCTTCAATCAACCTTCACATAGACTACTCTGATTCAGAATTGGACCAAGGCGGGATGGGAAGGACCACTGAAAGGCATGATCGCAAGATTTCTGTAAACCTTTCATATAACTACTTACCGTCACCCCAGCCAATTAGCCAAGGCTTTAAAACCAAGGCCAATGGCTTCTATTTTATTTTTGCTCTCAATTTTCCCCCAAAGCTGAGGGCCATCTCTGACTGGGGACTCTATAAATGTTAAGGAGTGCTTGGCTCAGAAACCTCATAGAAAACATAACTCTAGCAGGTTTTAGGTAGGCTTTGTTACCCTTCGGTTCAAAATCCCGAAGCGTTATCATCAGGTGGCAGATAGAGTTGGAATATAATTAAAATAAAGGTAGAAGCTTCATTTTAAAAATAATTTATGGCCTCCCTCTCCACCAGACCTCCCAGCGAGACAGTTTTAATTGTGCTTTTTAAGGCTAGCATCCTGATTTTCCACATTTAACGCTGCTTCTCAAATGTTTGAGAAAGGCCAATAAAAATCCCCTCCAGTGTAGAAATCCAAGTTAAAATTGCTCTCCGTTTCAAGAAGTATTTCTTAGACTCTATCTGCTCCCTGAGACTTGCCAGTGATATATATGACCATACGATATGATGACAGACTACAACATGGACTGGGTTCTTTATAAATCAATAATCGGAGGAGGGGTGAGGGACTGTCCGCTTTGGTGATTTCATTTCCAGCCACAGCTGGCCAGATTGCTTATTGGAAAATAAAAGTCATGGCAAATTGAGCTTGACAATAACCAGGCTTGACTACATAGGCCCCTTCTCCACTCTCTGCAATTAGAATGAGTGGAGGAGAGGAGGCCGACAGGGAAAGACTTTTCCTCTGCTCTGTCACAGATCAGTCTTAGTTTATTTTGTGGGGCACAGGCCATATGTTGTGTGTGCAAGGGCTGTTCTCTCTCAGCTCGAGACTCTGCTGTTGTGCCTCCAGGCCGGTGAGGTGCCGCAGCTTCCAACTTGCAGGCTCCTTACGAAGTGTGTGAAAACCGGAAGCCAAGCTGTACCATGCTGTAGTCACATTTAAATTAAACTAAAGTCCCACGAGCCTCTTTTCAAGGGCTCAAGGCCTTGTGGGGCTAGGGGCTCTGCATGGGACCACGTAGATACCGAACATCTCTCACATCCCAAAAAGTTCTGTTGGACAGCCCTGATCCAAAAAAGCTCACTGGGTGCCAAGAGGCCCTTCCTTCTTTGTTCCTAGATTCTGAGATCGTGGCTATCTTTGTGGTGAAGAAGACAACCGAGTCTGTTAGAAGTTGAGAATTCTCTGGGTGTGTGCATCTATCAGGAGAGCAGGTGCCACAAATCTGTGACTCGGGACTCAGATCAAGGAACCTTACACCAAGGACAGACTCTGAGCTAACCTCGATTTTTTAAAAAAGTAGGAACATAAACTGTGCAAATGTTGATTTTACCGACCTGCAAAAGGCACGTGGAATGCTTTTCTCTGTATTTGCTACCTTTCTGTTACTCATGAGCAATCCCTGACAAAACTTTTTATCTTCTCTGTGGCTCTGCATGTCTTCCATCTCTGATGACAAGAATCACAGAGGCTTCGATAATTCACCTGTGCTCACAGGACATTGAAATCGTAATTGTGAGGCTCAACACCCTCTACCCGTAAGCCCAGTCACTACAGCTGGTTCCACCAGCTTCATACCTAAAATACCTTAGTTTCTAGATGTTGCCTGCATTGTATATTATGAACCCCCAAGTTCTTAATTTAGTATCCTCAATTGTGTCACACACTATCACTGAAAATTTAAGCTGTGGAAGAAAACCCAGAAATATTCCAAAACATGAGGTAATATAACCCCCCCCTTCCTTCTTTGGATCCGAATCTATCTGTACAATTCAGCTGAAAAACTTCGGGGGAGTGAACAGTGAAAGGGAGAGCTCGCCATACCTCCAAATCGATATAAAACCGGGGCGTTGTACAGTTTGAAAAGTTGAGATGTGGTGTTCAAATCTGGCCAACTCCACAGATTGAAGTTTGGCTGACCTCAAAATCCCAGTTCTGCCTCTAGACCAGATTTACGGTAAGAACTTTCTTCCAATGATCTTGAAGCATTTTCACACAAATAATCCGTCCTGCACACCCATTACGGCTATTTTCTCTGTACTAGCCTCATTTGTTCTCCTGCATTAGGCAAGGATTAGCTCTTATTCTAATTTCATAGGTGGGCAAACGGAGGCAGAAAGCCCGTAAAAGACGGAGGCCTCCCACAGGGCAATGGAGTGTGGTCTTACTTCCAGCACACTGAACACATGCCAAGCTCATTTCACGGCTGGGGTACACGGGCGCTGGTTTTGAAGCCAGGTGCTCCATTCATGGTGATGTCGCCTACTCTCAAAACCTTGACAAAATGTCTGGCATCCTAAGGTCAAGGCAATTGAGTAAAATGAGCAGCACACACTGTTAAGGATGAAAAAATCCCTTCCCAATATTTACTCTAGGTGCAAACGCCCCATTTATATCACCTGATGAGAAAATACACACAATCATCTGTTTGGTCCAACAGAAGCTGGAGGTGTCTGTCTGGCTGACTGGGGTCGTTGGGAACCGGTGGGAGCTGCATCAGGTATAACATGAGTGTGGAGGAAACTTGGCGGCAAGTGGCGGGAGAGGGAAGACGATGAGTCTCAAGAATTATGGTGAGATCTATATGACGAACTCATAAATCATGATGAGTCATTACTTCAGCTCATGAAAAATCAGCCAAAGCATTTTTTAAATAAACAATTTAACTGTTTTTAGGCCAACCTGGCACAGTGAAACTTAAGAGTTCACATGCACACAGAGGCAAGTGTTGGAGCGTGTACATCTATGAAAACAGACTTCCTGGGATGGCTCTCCCCAAGTGAAAAGGGCCCCGAGGAGGGCAGCATACGCACCACGGGGAGGTGATGGTGGGCCTTCCTCGTACCTCTTCTGGTTGGCCTGTAGTGAGTGGGGGAGCTGGACCGGGAACACCTGTAGGCTGTGCTCTTTCCCTGTGGAGTTGGTGGCCCGGGGCAGTGGCGTCTCCCCCGTAAACATGGGTTGGGGGGAGGGCTCTGCTGTCACTGGGCCTCAGTGGGCTGCAGGCACATGTTTGGGGCTCAGTTTGGGAATGACTTCTCATCTAGAAGTGTCTCTTCCCTTCATCTTCCCGATAGGGATTTGCCACATCCAAAGTAGGGCCTTACAGTTTTATTTGCTGCTCTTTGCTGTGCTCCAAATTTGGCTGGAGGCTGCCTATTTTCAGAGTCTGGGAACCTCAGGAAGGGAGCAATGCAGAAAACCTCCAGCAAACATGAATCCTTCCCCAGGGCTTGGCATTTAGCTGCAGCTCCATGAGGCATTTCGAATTTAGGTGGGTTGTGGGTTGGGGTGGGGGAAGCACATGCAGCCTCTCTCTAAGTCCAGGGCCTTAAAGAAAACATGGTCCTCATCAGCCCTTTTGTGCTCTGACTAGCAGCAGTGCAGGACAATGAAAACGGATACATGCTGCCTGTTGTTCCTATGCAAATGCTACCTCGAGGATACTGTCTTCACCAGGCAGATGGCTAATTTCTCTGCTCTAACCTCATTTCTCCAGTGTTCCCGCGTTCGTGTGATGTCCTGCCCCCAGAGTCAGGTCCTAATTGCTGTCAAATGTTCAGAGACAAAAGTGGCGTCTCTCCACATCATTCACGCAAAGGCTGTGACTGGCTGCGTGTCCCCGTCGTGGCTGCCGCCGAGACCGTGGGGTGGGCAATACCTGGTGGGGCTGGGGGGGCGCCCAGCCAGCTTCTCGGCTTCCACGTGTCAGGCTGAACGCCGTCCTTTGTTGCGGCTTGCAGCCCCGGGACTCCACGTGCTGAGAGCCCCCTGTCTTTCTGCTGGGATCAATATGCACTTCCTTCACGGCTCCTCTCGGTCAGATGGTCTCTTGGCGTCAGGCTGACCGTGCCGATCGGGGCAGGGTTGAGAGAGGGTCTGCCGGCCTCAGCACAGATTTAGAGGGGGTTGGCTAACTTGTGGCCCCTTGTAAGCTCTGCCATCGCCGGGCAGGCAGGTAATCCTTATAGCCAGGACCCTGCCAGTCAGTGACGGGCCGTCTGATTGGATGCACATTTATCTTCAAATTATGTTGTGTGACAGCCCGGGCTGCTGAGCACCATTTTAACATGCAGATTGACTCCTCGGAGGCTCTTCATTATGCATTTCGCGGTCTGTTTTCAGACTATCCAGCATGCCGGAGAGGCCCGCTCTCCTTCTTCCACCTGGGTGGAGGAAAGAGCTCGCCGACTGCGGGGGAGCCGCCGATATTCACATGCGTGTGTTTACTTTCCCGGGCATCGGCACACAACAGCCTTCCCTGACACGAGGGAAGGAGAAGAAAAGAAAAGACCCTTGGTTCTGAGATTCAAGGAAAACGGCTCTGCAGAACAAGTGAGCCTTTGTGGAGGAGAGGAGTCGAGCAGGCCGGGCCAGCCTGATGCCCGCCCGGCTGCCCACTGGCCCGGCCGGGTGCGTCCACACAAGTGCTCCTCTTATCGCCACACAGACCGGCTCTTTCTCTCGTGCACACAGCCTGAAGTATTTTAAGCAGAACGCTTCCCATTTCCTGTTTCTAAAGCTGTCTTGCCTCTCCAGCGGCATTCCAGACGATCCTGGGGAATGACAGGACAGCCAGCTTGGAGGGAGCACGGGGTCTGGTTTAGGTGGCTTGGGGGGTACCTAGGAGGCTCTGGGGGCCCCGTTTCACCCCTTCCCCCTTCTCTTTCTGGTGCAATTTACTTCCACTTGCTAGGAATATTTCTCTGTGGCCTCAGGCGGCTACTGCTTGAACACGGATGTTTTCTTGTTTGAGTGCGTGCCCACACATCGTGTGTGTGTGTGTGTGTGTGTGTGTGTGTGTGTGTGTGTATCTCCTTTCTCAAGGATCTCTTTCCTTGCCTTAAAAGGGAACCACATTTGCATTGCTTTTTAAAATTCCTACCTCCTTCTATTTTATCCTCCAATGTGGTAGTATCTCAATTCTTCTGAAAGACCAACAAAACTTGAAGGGTGTTCCATTCCTTAGGCCCTAACTTTGAGCTATGCCTTGGCCAGGTAGCACCGCCCCTTCTTTTGCCTCCAAAAGTGGGGACTAAGGGGGCTCTCCTGCTTCATTTCTTTGTTGCCACCAGAGAAAGACGCTAGGTAGGCTCAGAAGGCTAGCTTGAGCACAAAAGCTTATGAAGCCAAGGCTGATACCTGGATTCCAAACCAAAAGCCAGCCTGCCATGTTGTCTAAAAGCCTGCCCCTTGGCTTCTGGGTCCTCCCAGGCATTGCTGGATCCTGATATCAAAGACATGGATGGAATTTTGCTATTTACATGTTTAAAATATTAAATAGCAGAGTTCGTTTTAGTAAGGCTCTGGGCAGAAAGAAAATAAAACTGACAGCAGAGCCATTTTCCTAATTCCCCTGGAAAGGCTGAGAGGAGGAATCAGAGTGCTCCTGATGACTGAACGCAGCTTTTTATTTTTGTATGGAATATGGTGATCCCCACTGACAAGAACAGGTTGCATGTGGTTGCTGAGCTATCGCTCGGCTGGGGTCGCCCTGTAGAGTCTTGTCTGGAAAGCTCTTACCCGGCAAGAACAATATGGCTACCCAGTGCCTGAAGCGGAACATGGAGAGATCTGTCCCCTCATTCACATATCTCACTCATTTGTTTTTTTCCTGTGATAAAACAAAGGGATTTGCCGAATTTAAATGCTATTGGGAACTACTCTCTCTTTTAAGAGAGATCCTTGATTGACAAATGAAGCAAGGGGTAACGTATGGTTTGCAAGCTTCTTCTATTTGAGAGGAAGGGGACTGAATTTCAGTTCTAATCGTGATAGTTACTCATCACATAACCAGGGAAGGTCATGAAATCCTGTGTCTTAAAGTCACGGTGGTAAAACTGGGGTGTTGGGGACAGCACTGTGTCTCCCACATACACATGTTGAAGTCCTAACCCCCAGTTACCTCAGAATGTGACTGCCTTTGGAGATAAGGAGAGGAGATGAGGTTATCGGCACACAGAGAAGACCCTGGAAGAAGATGGCCAACCTACAAACCAAGGAGAGAGGCTTTCAGAAGAGACGAACCCTGATCTCAGAACCCAGCCTCCAGCACTGTGAGGAAATGAATTCCTGTTCTTTCCACTAGCACCCTGTCCCAGCAGCCCTGGTGCTTCAAGGATGGGCAAAATAATGGTGGGCGGAAAGGGGTATCCAGTATCCAGTAGGATTTCAAGTGTCATTTTATTTTATTTTATTTTTAAAGATTATATTTATTTATTTGGCAGACAGAGATCACAAGCAGGCAGAGAGAGGGGAAGCAGGCTCCCTGCCGAGCAGAGAGCCCGATGCGGGGCTTGATCCCATGACCTTGGAATCATGACCTGAGCCGAAGGCAAAGGCTTTAACCCACTGAGCCACCCAGGCACCCCTCAAGCGTCGTTTTAGTGGGGAGAGATCTTCAGAAGGGTGGCCTGTAAATCTCAGCCCAGATGCTAATTTCACAGGGACCCGGTGGATATCCAGTTGCATTTCTGTTGGCCAAACACCTGTAAGAGTGTACTTGCTCCTTAGCTTCCCGGTTTTAAGGCAGAACTGACATCTTGAATGGAGAAAATGCTGTGAAGGACCTATCTGGCCCTTCAAATAAATCTCTAGATTTTTGTTTGAGCCAATCAATCCGTTCTCCAAGGCGTCAGCAGGTAGCAGGCATATCTGTCAATACAACAGTATTGCCGTCACCGGGCAGGTCGCGTTCGCAGGGGGAAGCATGGCTCAGCACTTACTTATATTTGGAAAATGGATAACCTGGGATTATGTGTTTCAGGAGATGAGGTTAAAGTGGGGTCAAGGGCCAGGTTAATGCTAGTACAGTTTCCACTGGAGAAAGAGAGCATGATGTATTGATTTCAGGGAAAGGATATGTGTTTCTAGCATGGCTTCCCAGCCCTGTTTCTCATTCGCCCAGGGACGTTCCTTGGCAGAGTCCTAACACCCTCTGCCTTCCGGAAGCACCCCTGCCAGTTGTTGCTGCGGGAAGTGCTGACTCGTGACAGTGGGGCTGGAGGAGAATGAAAGAATCTGTACGAAACAGAAACACGTACGGGACTCATCTGGGTTCGGTTTTCTCTCACTGGCTGCCAGCAGCACTCAGCTGAGCCTTCCCCATTTTGTACACTGACTTGGTCTGCTATCCCACAGGGAACTTTCTTACACTTCACTTACTCATTCTCAGCTGAACAGGCACAAATGTTAATGTAATTCTGTGCCCCTTAATCAAATACAAGTCCCCTCCCAGAACAGCGAAATCTACAACTTGAAGGAACACTGGTTAAAGATCATCTTATATCTTTGTTTAATATTCTTTTTTTTTGGATGAATTTGCCAAGTGTTGGCTTTTCATATCATGGGAACTGGATCCAGGGAGGAACTTATCCCTTTCTAAATTGTTATTCCTGCTCTCTGTATTACATCTCTTCCCCTTTTTTCCAAAATGCCATTTTCCAAGTCAGTAAGCTCATATAAATCCCAAGTCTCACAACTTCTTAAAAACTATTTCCAAGTCCCTTTTCTGGGATTTGATATCTCCTATGATAACCAAAACTGGACACAGAATGGCACTAATGTTTTATACGTTATCTTAAATTTTCTATATTATTTTTTTCTTTTAACCCCCAAGCATCCTATTGGCTTTTTAAATTGCTACCACATACCAGACAGATATTTTCCCCAAGTTATCAGACATGACTCTTAAATTATTTTGCTACAAGTTCAGAGCCTATCAGAGATTATGAGAAGTTTAGATTATTTTTCCCAGAGTGCATTATTTTACACTTAACCAAATTAAATTTCATCTGCTTTCACACTACCCAATCCCCTAGTTTGCTTAGCTTTGCCTGAAGTGTCTCATAACAATCCTTAATTTTTTATTAACCGTGCCAATTCAAAGCTTCCTACTTAACTCTCTGCTTTACAGCTTTTGCCTTCTACTCTCTTCACACTTCTGGAAATCAGTGGGATTTAAAAGGTGTGGAATGAAGCACTATTTGTTAAGATTCTCTGCTAAGTGTACGAACAAAGATCCCTACCCGTTAATGACAACACTCTTGAAGGTGAGGCATTAGAGTCAAATTCAGCCTCGAGAAGTACCCTCCTTCCTATACTGAGAATAAGTGATCCTAAAATCTTTCCCATTTCATTTGGATATTATGTTAAAAACTCAGATAGGAATCCTAGCTAATTTTCCTATAGAGCCACCCTTGGTTCTGTCTTCCTTTGCAGCCTGTGGTGACAATAGGGAGCCTGGCAAATTCTTGCCACGCTCCTAACCCTCCCCTCTCTTCTTCACGCGGGTTTTCTTTCGACCGAATAGAAAGTAGGATCAGTTAGCTCAGTAGATGCTTTTCTGTGGGTATTTTCTTCTTTCTCTCCTCAAACGGCCACAGAAAGATAAATATGTTGCATCTAGGCCCCGGCTCTCTGCTTCCGCTGTCTCCAATCCTTTCCCCCACAAGGCCAAAAGAAGGAATATGGGATCCAGCAGAATAAAATCCTCCTGATTTAAAAATTACCATTAAGAGTATTGTCGTGTGGAAGCAACCTAGGTGTCCGGTCAGTGAATGAATGGCTAAAGAAGCTGTAGCTTCTTTATGTATGTAGCGTATACATACAATGGAATACTGTTCCGCCTCAAGAAAGGAGGAAACCCTGCTGTTTGCAACAATTTGGATGAAACTTGAGGGAATTATGCTAAGTGAAATAAGTCAGACAGAGAAAGACAAATACTGCATGATACCCCTTATATGTGGAACCTAACAAAGCTGAGCTCAGAGAAAGAGAGTAGAGTAGAGGTTACTCGAGGCAGGGGTGTGGGGAAACAGAAATGTTGGTTGAAAGGAACACACTTCCAATTACAAGACTAACAAGTTCCGTGCATCTAATGAACAACGTGGTGATTACAGGTAATAATATTTTATTATACACTTGAAGGTTGCTAAGAGAGTAGATCTTAAATGTTCTCACCATAAAAAAGAAAAGGTAATTATGTGACAGGATGGGGTGTTAGCTAATGCTATAGTGGTAATCATTTTGTAATATGTGAATGTATCAAATCAACACATTGTATACCCTAAACTTGCAATATTCTATGTTAATTACAGTAAAGTGGGGATGGGGGCAAGAATTTGGATGAGGCTACTAGTTGCCTATCAAGTATCAATTTTTTCCCCCATATTTAACTCGGTTTACTCCTATCATCTTCACCTTCAGTTGCAAATAAGGGTGGCCCAAAAATTAAGTTTTGGCCGGTATGAAGTAGGTGAAAGTTAGATCTTTTCGGAAATTTCCTTCAAAGAGGGCATCCTTTCTTCTGTTCCTGGGAGTTCCATCTGGAACTCTGATGTGACGTTGGTACTCTAGAAGCTATTGGACCACGAGGGTCACAACTTAGGGATGGCAGAGTGGAAAGCTAAAAGTGGCCTGAGTTCTTGATGACTTGTGGAGTTTGCCAGATTAGCTCTCTGCTGCATACTTCCATAGTTCCTTTATGAGAAAACAAAACAAAACAAACAAAAGAAAAACAAAAAAACCAAGCTGCTTAGCTACTATTGCATGGGTGGGGAGGTGAAGCTGGAGATAGGGAACCTCTCTTACCTGCCAGATTCAACTTTCATCGATACAGAAAGACTTGGCTTAAGTTTATGTCATATAATCAAGACATTTGAATACCAGAGAGTGGCCTTAGAGGGGATCAGGTACAATGCTTTTAAATATAGTCCAGTTAATTTTGTTTCTTGAAGACTTAGATGTGAAAATCATGACTAAGGGCCACAGGGGAGACAGAATGCTGTGAAATATGGGTTTTTTCCCTTAAAGCATCTTTCATCACATAGCTGAAAATAATATAAGGCAGAATATGTCAAACGTCATGAGAGAGGGACTTCCAGCATGCTAAAAAAACATTGGGAAGAGTATAATTGAATAGGGGGTAGGGCGAGGGGGCCTGGACCAGGGAAAGCGTCACAAAGGGGGCTTGAACCAAGTTTTGAAGAAGGGTAGCATTTCATAGCCAGGGCGGGCAGAGGGAAAGGCAGTCTAGACAGAGGGAGTGTCACGAGCCAAGAGCGGCGAAGAGCAGGGAAATCCAGTCTGTGCGTGGGAATGGCTGGTGCTCCGGTGTGACCAAACGCAGACGGTGGTGGGGGGGGGGTGTGCAGACAGGGTAAGGCCTGGATGGGGGCTGAGAATCTGAGTCTGTAGGGTTTGGAATGTCCTATAAAAATTTTTTATGTTCGTCTGTAAGTCCTGGGGAGCCATCAAAGTTTTCTGACCAAAAAGTGATACATGATCATCTTTAAAAAAAAGTTTTGGAATACAGAAAATACTGGAGATCAGAGAGAACAACCAGGAGGTTAACTCCAAAGATATTTTACAAGCTCAACTAGGGCAATGTTGGTGTGTTCGGAAAGGAGGCAGGCACGGAAGCATCTGGGTATGAAGATGTAGCTGACTGATGCCGAATGACTGAGAAGCTTGTGAAGCTATTAACTAGATTTTGAATATGATGAGTTTGAGGTGCCGGGCTAATGGTCTCAGAAGTCTAGCTGACTGTGGGAAATGCAGGTTTGGAACATGGGACACTCAACTCTTGTTTGGAAGCTCAAGTGGAAAAGTAATTATTCAAGCCTGCTCAACCGACAATTCCCTGAGGATGCTGGCCAAACAGATCTCTGTGAGGATGCTAGGAACAGGCCGGGAGCAGGGAGAGATGAAGGGGCCACTCGTCTAGCCTGTATGATTAGTTGACCCCACCAAAGTGACCCATAGGGAGAGATAACGTCCACATCTGAATGAAGCGGGCTGTCAGGGTACAGAAGTCAACCTAGAAGGCACCGGTTCTGAGGTGAAGGCCGCACATGTGCATCAGTTGATGAAGGAGAAAGTGAAGTGTGGGGAGAAAAGGAAAGGTAGGTGGGCCTCTGGTGAACTTGCCATTTTGTTTAAGGTTTGTGGAAAACGTAGAGTGGGGAAGACAGGTCAATGACAAAGACCTAGAATAAGCAGCAGGAAGAGAACGAGAAATGCCCTTGGATGCCCAAAGTTGGAAGTTTCCAGAAGGACGATAATTTCCTTATGAAACAGCCACAGGGCATTAGGGAGGCTCTGGGCCATGGACTCAGTAGGGCTTGGATCCTAGCTCTAGCATTTGTGCTCAGGAAAAGTTAGGTGAATTCTGTAAATCTCAGTTTTATCACATTAGTATCAGGGCACTAAAAATACTAACTTCTTAGGGTGTGTCAAGAATGATAAAAAGCTTAGTAGGAGACCACCCTACAGTAAGTACTCAAGGAATACAAACCAAACAAACCAGTAATGATAAAGCCCTAAGAATATATTTCCCATCCCCCCACTTTTTCTTCATGGGTAAATAAGACCATTTTTTTTCATTGTGAAAAATATACATATCAAAATGTATCACTTTCACCATTTTTAAGTATACAACTAAGTGGTATTACTACATTCACAATGTTGAACCATCACCAGTAACTATTTCCAGAACCTTCTTATCATGCCAAACAAACTCCATACCCATTACATAGTAACTCTCCTCCATCACTGGTAACCACTGTTCTACTTTCTGTTTCATGAATTCACCCAGTCTAGGTCCCTCATATAAACAGACTCATACAGTATTTGTCCTTTTGTGTCTGGTTTATGGAACTTAATGCCTTCCTGGTTTTCATCCATGTGGTAGCATGTACAAGAATTTCATTCCTTTTAAAGGCTGAATAATATTCCATTGTATGTATATACCATATTTTCCACGAACCTGTTGATGGATGTTTGGGTTGTTCTCTTTTGGCGATTGTGAATAATGCTGTACTTGAGTAGTTTTATATTAAAAATCTCCTTAACCAACCAGCTTTTGATTAAGTTCCCATAGCAACATGGAGAAACTTGAAATATTTTTTATTGTGTCCTTTCTTTTTTTGTTTTGGGAGTTTTTCACGGAGGTTATATCATGTAAAAAGACCACAGTAACAAAAATTAAACAGAATTTTTGAATAGAAAACTAAGTTGTTATCATGACATGAAATCAAACTTAAAGACAATTCAGATAGGAACTTTGCTTAAATATCTTGTGATATTTAACTTTTTTTTAAAACTCTTACTATGTACTGAATTTTAAAAGTTCTATAATAGAACCTTATTGTTACATAAATTTTTAAAGTTTATAAAATATATTTTTATCCATTGTCCTTGAAGAAAATAAGGGAACCTTTATAAAAACAGACAATGTCAGTGACTTATGAAGTTATACACATCCTCTGAAATAAAGAGAAGTTTTATAATATATATAAGTATTTCCTCCAGTGCACTTATCTTTTAATGCTTTTAATTTCAAGACAAGCATCAAGGCAGCTTTACTTATAATACAGGGAAATGCTCCTCCTGAAGGTTAACCATCGGGCTGTTTGGCCATAAGGCACATTATTCCAAAATCAGTATTATTCCAGAGCCTTGAAAATATATTACAGTGTTTCTAGTCCATTGTGTTCTAGCCACATGTTCTGTATTATTTTCTCACCAACACAAGCTATTGTTAACAGGCAGCTCCCTGGCGTTGTCATAGGAGAAGAAGGGGTTCCTTCCCAGAGACGTGGCTGGGGACAGATGGACATAGCAATTATGGAGGCTCCATCTGCTAGGGAGTGCCGGATAGACTAGTATCTCTGAACTTTCCAGCATTTGGGCCAATGCACGTTGTAGGCTGGAGAAGCATTAATGCAGGCACTGCTACATCAGTTTTTGCTGCTTTGAGCAAATAATTCAAAAGAGTCATTAATTGAGCACTTGTTAAGTCTCAGGCACTAGGACAGGAGCCAAGCATGCAACTCTGCTCGTAGAGATGTGGTGAGAGCAGAACGAAAACATCGTCACTGTCACATACAGAGGGCTGACATTCAAGCTCAGGTATATTAAATCTGAAAGAGACCTGAGAGTTCATCGACCCCAGCTCCCCCTTTAAAAGCAAGCAAATGGTATCTTTACAAAGAGTATATTTACGACAGTACAGATGGCTTGGGAACAGAGATGTAAGCTGATATCTCAACACCAATTCAGGTTTAAAATATTTAAGAAAGAAATTTTGTTGGATGTTGATTTATTTATGTTCTTTATAAATTAATGTGCTCTGAATTGCAAGCATTCTACAATAATACTATCTCACAACTGTGCAGAGGTTATGTGAGTTAACCAAGATCACACTGCTATTTGGTTCCAGTCTGTTTTCAGATAAACAGCATTAAAGCTGTCATGTACTGGGCACCTGGGTGGCTTAGTGGGTTAAGCCGCTGCTTCGGCTCAGGTCATGATTCCAGGGTCCTGGGATGGAGTCCCGCATCGGGCTCTCTGCTCAGCAGGGTGCCTGCTTTCCTCTCTCTCTCTCTCTCTGCCTGCCTCTCTGTCTACTTGTGATCTCTCTGTGTCAAATAAATAAATAAATAAATGTATGTCATTTACTGGGGTGCCTGTGTGGCTCAGTGGGTTGAAGCCTCTGCCTTCGGCTCAGGTCATGGTCCCAGGGTCCTGGAATCGAGCCCCGCATCAGGCTCTCTGCTCAGCAGGGAACCTGCTTCCTCCTCTCTCTGTCCGCCTCTCTGCCTACTTGTGATCTTTGTCTGTCAGGCAAATGGATAAAATCTTAAAAAAAAAAAAAGTCATGTACTTTATGCTCTAAGCTACTCAGACACAAATAAGACTAATGCAATGTCTTCAGCTCCAGACAATGCCAAAAGCCCTTCTTTTTCTGTTACCTGATTCTTAGACACTATTAATATTGCTTTGGATGACAGAACCATAGCTCTGGTAGAACTGATTTTCTCCACTAACGTTAATAAGTGGCGAGTGGGCATTACCTCACTGGTCGAATCCAGTCTTACTTAGCTCGAGAAAGGATACGCATTTACTCATTTAACAGCTCCCTGGTATGCTGACTGCTCCTGAGTCACCCCTCCCTCCAATCCACCTGGCCTAAACTGAAGAGTTATAGATTCATGAGAAAGCACCAACCCAGCCTGCTCACATCAGACTGGGAACGTGAAGACTCAAAATGGCTGTGGGAACCTTCCTAGCTCACAAATTCCTCTTGGGGAGCCATCGCCACTGACTTTGTGGATCTGTCAGGCAAGGTATCAAGTTCTCCTCTCACCAAAGTATTTGCATATTGCCCACTGGCCAAGTGGACACTCTTGCCCCGGTCTCTGAGCCTCCAGCAGATGGATGCAAGAGTGGAAAACATTGGCAGTGGACTGAACCTAGTGACGGCATCCTGAAAGCCTAAATACTGCTGCCTGTTAAAGAGCCTTAGGGTTGCTCTCACTCCCATGCTTTTTCAAGCATGGGTCTCCAGTGCTCTGGAATCTGTGGGCTACCTTACTAGCTATTTTACCCATACAGATATAGACATATATAAAAATAGTTATAAAGCATATTATGCAAAACTATATTAAATATATTATACAATGATTGTATTACATATTATTAATATAAAATAGTGTGTTTGTGTGTGTATATATATATATATATATATATATTTACTTATTGCTTGCCAAAATTCATCTGAGTTGATTTTTGCAACTTAGAACCCAACTTACACACTATCTGAGCCCAGAAATGCAGATCTTCAGCTCTGGAAGGTTGCAAACATTCAACTGTAATTGTTCACGTGTTATTAGCAAGCAACCACAAGTGAGTGTTTGAATGTTCCACCTATAGCGTCTACTGGTGGGGCACAACCCCAGAAGAATATTACTATAGTTGTGCACTGATAATACTTTACTTTTCTAATTAGAAGGGAATGGATGAAAGAAATGGTGCTGTACATCTTGTCTATTCACATTTTACCATTAACCAAAACTCCATGTCAGGAAGTACTCATTTACCAAAGGAACCATCGTACTACATGACTAACCAATGTCTGTGCCTATGACCAGCAGCCTGGTTATGATCCCAAGGTGACTTATAAATCATCAAAGAAAGAGCACAAGATACTTACTCCATTTTAATGTAATGCATATTTTGAAAATTTAGGATATTCATTCTAAAGAGTAATTAGAATTCCATATTTCCTTAGAATGCCAGTTAACAGACAAAGCCATCACATATCCTTGGCCCAAAAGTGATGCTCTACCTGGGAAGACTCCCTTTCTCTCTGGCTGGAAGTGCAGCCCCAGGAAGGACATCTGTAGAATGGTGAGGAGGGGGGCCCATCACCTAGTCCACTGGTTGGATCAGCAAAATCAACCTAGACCACCAACATGGCGCCTGGTATCCTCACACCCAAGCTCACTATGCACCAAATGCCTGGGTCCCTTACTCACCCTCCCTCTGTTCCTGGCCCTGCCCATATGTCTCCTCATAAGGCCCTAGGCATACTGTTATTTCTAAACCCTTCCATCTCCACCTCAACAGTTCCTTGGCTCTATAACATGAACTCCCATGACTTGTGGAGCTGGCCTCCAGATTTTTGCCTCCACTTGGTCTGAAAAGCTTCAGACTGACTTCCTATTGGAAAAAGACTAGCCCCTCTGCTCCCAGTTCTGTGGCTAAGATGTAGCTGGAGGGGGCATATCCGCATTCCATGCTGGAGGAGAGCACCTACATTCTATTCTTGCTGCTGGCACTGCCAACAGTCTGCTCCTCAGCGGCCAACATTATTCCTGTCTTCACACTGTTTAATAGAGTGGGGTCGGGTGCCAAGAGGTTGCCTGCCCTGAAGGCTTCTTTTCTGAAGCAAGGTAGGAATTGGTGGCAGTGACACCTAGAAACTCCCAAATAGCTGAAGTTTTCGAGGAAAAAAAAATTATTCTGCCTCACCAATATAGTTATCTCTCTTAGAGAGTGACTGAGACGGCAGCAATATTGCTTCTTCCCCAGGGCTCAGAAAGGGCAGCCACACGAAGGTAGGTGAGAAGACACAGTTGAAGTGATGGAAGATTTGCATCATACCTGTCAGGTATGTCAATAATCCATCCTGAGATTCAGGAGAGCCTGAAAAACTGTCTAACTTGAAATTTCATTAATAATACTAATAAAAAAAAAAAAGGCCAACCCGATGACAGTGTTCACACGATGTTGAATTTCACAGACATTTTACTGAAGGAGAAAATAAGCCAGTAAATTTGGAAGCCCCTTAAAATGTAGACTTCTGGGTGTTGTTTTTTAAAAAACAAAAGTCTAAGGATGTCAAGTACATTTGAATTCGATTGAATGGGTCATGCTTTATGTGTCATGCGTATTATACATGAAATGTTTTCGAATGCATTTTAGTGAGCGTTAAGGGTGAAATTAGAATGATTTCAAAATCAGAGGCAATTTCCTGTTAAATTGTCAAAGCTATTTTGTTATAGGAGCTTCTGGGGAATGTTTAAGGCACAACAAACAGTTCTTGTGTTCCCTTTCACAAGAAACCAAAAAGGTGGTGGAAATAGTCAGAGTCACATTTTCTAGTAAGGAATGGACTCCATTCCTTTCTCCATAACATAGATTCTTGGCATCAGGTTGTCGAACCTCCCTACCACAGAGATGTCATGTCTTGAAAGCTGCAGGCTGGAAATGAGCTTCTGTCTTTTTAGCAACAGTGTTAAATGAGGGTTTAAGCTGACCCCAATTACGACATGCGGTGTTGGGACACAATACACTTCTGAAGGACCCTAAATTTCCCCAGGACAGGGTGTTCCACCAGCGTGTTCCCACACATGTATGCCCATAGAAATGCACCCCCAAATCCAAATATTCTGTCTCCCACAGGCAGAGACTCCTACTCACACACCCACACACCACCCACCCCATCCACGGTAAGTACAACTATATCTTCAGCCCAGGTGTATCACAATGCCGGCATCTGGCAGGGTAAGTTTTAAGGAGCACGTGGAAACCTCTTCCCTCAGGTTGGAAACCTAGTTTCTTTCGGGCAGGCAATGTGAGGTGAGATCTCATCAGACATGAAAATGTGGGGCTTTATTGTTTTGTTCTGGAATGCCTTTTCTGTAATTTTTTTTATAAACAAAGGAAAAGATCCATCTCTGACACTGAATCAGATTCGTTACGCATTATAATCCTTGGCTTACAGACATGATGGACTATTATGAGGCTTTAGGAACTGCTGATATCTGCTCGGGTTTTCGAGGGAGAAAAAACTTTGAAAAAAGAAGATATTTTATGCTTCATGTGCCTGACAAGGGTGTGTGGGGCCAATTTACAGCAGGGGCTTAATATATTTTTGATGAAAATTGCTGCAATGTGGCACACAGATTAAAGAGAAAACAGCTATTTTGTAATGACAGCGGTAGATTTTGAAATGAAGCCCAGCTAGTACAAAGATCTTACATGGATTTTAAGAGATGCTGCCCTCTTCCCAGGCTTTTCAGTGGTGGTTAAAAGTTCTCCAGGCAGGAGTACCCTATCAGAGTTTTCGGTGGGCATGAACTCCATGGCCCTTGAGAAGAACTGGTCCATTATAATTGAAAATCAAGCTAAAGAACTGTGTTAAAAAACAAAAAAACCCCAACAAACATGGATTTGCACCAACCATGGTTTTGCTCACTCTCCCAGCAGCTATAGTAAACACCTAATATTAGATAATGAGCCATAAAGCAGAGGCTACTTCTGTCCTCCAGTACCAATTGTAAAGAGGTTACAATATGTACGCTTTAAAGTGATCACAAATCAAAAGAGAAAGGAACAGACTCCACTCTTTTCTCCATAACAGAGAGATCCCTGGCATCAGGTTGACAAAGCTTCCTACCACAGAGATGTGGTATTCACCAAAATTCACCAAAGCCAGCCCTAATGTCCGGGAGACAGCAAGCATGAATGGATGAATGAATGAATGAAGGAATGAAAAAAAAATGGATGAATGAATGGCGATTAGTGCAAAGACTCAGCAGTTAAATTTTCTGGATCTTAATTACACTTGAGCACTGGACTTGGACTCAGAGAACCTTAGGTGGATTATCTCATTTCCCTTAAACTCAGTTTCATCTGTAAAATGGGTCTGATAATCCACCGAACTGCTGAGCTGCCTAAAAGTGATCATGTCAAAGTGCCTGGCATAGTGCAAGGCTCTTAACTGATTATTGAAACCTCAGCTTTCAACTTGTAACAGCTTTCAACTTTGTAACAGAAGAGAATAATATATATGCCATGCAAAACATCACAGTTTTAGTTTACTTCCTACTTATAAAGTTAGCATTGTCTTAAAGCAGTGAAAAACATAATAGATACACACACACATACACATTGATATTCAACTAACTGGAATCCAATTAAGGGGTGGTCCTGGCCAGCTGAAGTGATGAACAAGTCAGTAGGTTCATGCTGTGAGATGTGGTACTGGCTTTGGGGTGGGGAGAGCATGGATCACTTACAATCAAACAACATCAGGAGGCACTGACCAGATAAACCAGAATGTGACATGGGACAAGTGACCCAGTTTTTTCAACAAGTAAAGGGCATGTTCTAAAAAGGAGGTAAGGCGATGTACTGCTCCTGATTAAAGGAGACTTAATTCAAGCACCACATCCTTGATGGAAATCCTCCCATTCTCAGCAGTTGCTGGCTAGTCGGTGACCACCCAGAGAGGTAAAGATCAAATTCAGGTGTAGATGGAGTTTGCTTTAAAAATACTACAGCAAGGGGTGCCTGGGTGGCTCAGTGGGTTAAGCCTCTGCCTTCGGCTCAGTTCATGATATCAGGGTCGTCCTGGGATCAAGCCCCACATGGGGCTCTCCACTCGGCAGGGAGCCTGCATCCCCCACCCTCTCTGCCTGCCTCTCTGCCTACTTGTGATCTTTCTCTCTCTGTCAAATAAATAAATAAAATATTAAAAAAATACTACAGCAAAAGGTCGGGCACCTGGGTGGCTCAGTCGGTTAAGTGTCTGACTCTTGATTTCAGCTCAGGTCTTGATCTTGGGGTCATGAGTTCAAGCCCCGCTTTGGGCTCCATGCTGGGCACGGAACCTACTTACAAATAAATAAAATAAGAAAAAATAAAAATATTTCAGCAAGAGGGGTGAAAAAAGCACAAATGAGATAAATATGCCGCCCCTCCGGAAAAGAGACTTAAATGCAATAGGTGGACTGGGGATCACGACCAACCATAAAACTAGTCATGATGGACATTTTGAGGCCATGTTAACACAGACTAAACAATTACTAATAACCTAAGTGTGACAACAGACTGTGCTTACATAAGAAAATATGTATATTTTAGACTTGAATACATATGTATACAATGTAGGGGTGAAATGACCTGTGGTCTAGAACTTGCTTTAAAACACTTCAGGTTAAAAAAAAAAAAAAAGTGGAGGGAAGGTGGCGATATCTTGATCACTGAATTTGGGTGGTATGTATATGAGAGTTCATTGTAGTGGTTCTTTACCACTGGCTTAGTTAATTTTTTCATAATGAAAGAAGCACAAAATAATTTACTCTTTCTGAGACTTGACACCAAGGGTTTAAAACCAGTGGTATTCCTTAGGGTGAGTCATACAAAATTGCCAATTTTGTGGATGGAAAAGAGTCGAATGTCAGCAATTTAATATGGTTCAACCCAATGCAATCCAAAGTCCCTCTAAGTGCCTTTCATTTTTGACATTCTATCCACAATCCTAGGCGAAGCCAAACTCTGAACACAATTCCATGCCCAAAGTTGTTGGACGGTACTCTCCAGGGATGGGCGCAAGGCATTAGACAGTTGACGAGCCATCTTCGAGAACGCCTTCTCATAAAGCTGTACTGCATTTGTCCATACTGAAAGGGGAGAGGCCCAACTAGACCTGGGAAGTAGCTTAAGAATCTTCCTCAGTTCTGTCACTTGAAAAGTTATCCACCACCAGGAGTTTTTGCCTCTATCTTTAAAATGGGGATACCAAAGCTACTTTTCTCACAAATCAGCTCAACTTACGGATTTTTAAGAGGGCTCAGTTTTCAAATTTTCTTTTGAACCTAACATATGAAGTACAAAGTGTGAAATATAAGTAAGCCCCTGCCCCAACCCCGCCAATGTCCTTGCCTTTGGCAGCCCTCATCTTACTATAAAGTACAATGGAGAGAGAAACACAAGAGCCAGAGCTGTCACCTGTCTTGACATTTTTATGGTCAGACCCACAATCACTGGTCACAATGTGCTTTCCTGAGGCATCTACCCCAGGATTCTCCCTAACACAAGGATCGTATGGCTCAGTCTACGACGTACGACAGATCAGGACCAATCCCATAAAAATGGGCTTCCTCCAAGTGTGGAAGTAGAGACTCTCCGAGACTGACATCCTGCTAGTTTCTTAATTTAGTCCAGGGCCTCACCTCCAAAAGTAAAGAAAATAGCAAAACTGCTTTGATATTGTACTTTAAAATAGGAAAGTTTATCCAATTTATCAGGATGTATAAGTAGTTCCTTTTAAAATCCTGATCCTCTACCAGGACCATTTGTGACCTTTACCCATTAAATTTTATAATTTTAAATATCTTACACATTTATCTCTTTATCTGAACTGGGCAGATGAAAAGCAGCTGACTCTGTTGGTCTATAAGCAATCAGTTTAGGCAGTTAAAGAAGCCTAACCTTACGGGAATGGCTTTGAGTTTCTTTCCAGAGCTTTCTTCTCTATACCATGGTTAATAAGAGCATTCCAACCCCAGCCAGCCTTGCTGTAACCCCTGCTCACCCTAGGTTCAAAGACTGGATGAAAATATAGAAAAGCACAAGGTGAGTAGGTGACTAAGGCCATTTTTTTTTTTTTTTTTTTTTTTTTTTTGGGTATGTAAGGTACTACCCAGAACTAAATGAGCAACTTCTAAAAATGAATCACTTTATGAGTTATAACCATTTCTGTTTGTTTGGGATCAACAGTCCTTCAAGTGATTTTTGCAAAGAAAAACATCCCAACACTATATATCAACCTAACACTACAAATTGTCTAATGATATAGGTGGCTGTTCCACTGTCAAGGTTGAAGCAACTGAACTCAGGAAACAACTAGACAAATGTTCATAGATAAAGTGTGCACATGTGTGAGTGTGTGTTAGGGAAAAATAAGCCAGTTCATTTAAACCGCAGACAGTAGGAAGGAAACTCAGAAATCCGAGGAAGACACTTAACTAAACTCTTTTTGTCTTCATAAGACAGGGAAGATCAGGTTCATGTAAGGAAACTAGGAAGGAAGCTTGTAAACCAGAAGAAGGATCAGACTGGGACACAGAAGGGGAGGAAGAGGCTTGAGGCCCATCTTTTCCCCCCAGGTTAAAGTGGTCTGTGGCTCCTGTTCCGTAGAAATTAAAGACTGGATTTTGAATTGAGCAGTGACCCCGCTGCATCAAGTGAGAACAAAACACGGTGACGGCTGATTTCAATTGTACTTCACAATTATTTTTTTCAGGGGGCGGGCTCCCAGTAAGCCCTGTGACTCATATTTAAACAGAAGCAAATACACTTGAATATTTACCCTCTCAAATTTCAGAAGAAATAAAGGAAATAGGAGGAAAAAAAGAACTATGAGACCAAATATTTATAATATCAAGAAAAAAGTGTACATTTTTTTGGTATGAAACATAATTGCACTGTGGGAGACTGTCTATTCTTCCATCATACTAAAGAATACATAAGTATATTATTATAGTATTAAGTCTATGACAAAAGTTATTTTCATTTCAGAAAAGAGTAGCCAGGTTGGGTTTTTTTTTCAGACCTGAACAGCATGCATTTTTTTTTTAATGGAACATGCACCACCCAAAGTAAATATTCTTAAATGTTTTCTTGTGAAAGTTGATGAGTGTAGTGATTTAGGAGTCGTTAGAACTGGAAGAAGGCCATGTCTCTGTCTAGATTTGCTTCATGATTACCTGTCCCATCTTTCTTGAGAAGGCAGAGTCCCACAGACGACTACGTGTGTGGTCTCTGCAAAGCAAATTTATAAAGATGTTGCCTTTCTAGGCTATAAACTCCTGTGTATGGGGCTGTCTTGAATACCTGTGTGCTTAGTAATTAACTGGATGATGAGAATAAATCAAGATGAAAAACAGAGTGAAATACATAACTCACTAAAAATGATAAAATTCCTGTTTTCCAAGTTGTACGGATGGGAAAGAGATTTTAAAAAGGCAAAAAGAGCACCGCGAAACTTCCGTTGTCAGTGGGCCCTTACCCACAAGGAAGGCTTTCTTCTCTGGAAGACTGTGAGTCTAAGACACAACAGAAAGCATCAGAAAGGCCTCTGATTTGTTTTCATTTGAAAACTCAAAGTCAGCTTTCATTTTTGAAAGGAATGAAAAATAATGACTCAAAATATGGCAGACTAGTTTTACAAACAGCCATTTGCCCAAAATGAATAATAATTTTGGATGATGAGTTGTAAACAACACTGATTTCATTTATTTTGCAACTAGTAATCCTGTTGAAGAGAGACAGGGCTGGCAAATTGTTGGAGTTATCCGCAATGTTTCTGGCCCTTATTTGGAAAGTTGGAGGAAATCCTGGCAGAGAGGAAAAAAAATAAAATAAAATGACACTTTGGTACTTGTAAAGAGCTGTATCCAGGTGGAGTTTTTTGGGGATCTGGTCTGGTGCTTGTTGGGGTTCAGATGTGTCGAGGCTTGGCTGATGGAGCAAGTTGGAATCTGCTTAGTTCTCTGAAATAACCAGATTTCAAAGGGTATTTAAAAGCCTGCATTGGGACAGGACTGTTTCAATGGCAAAGGTGGCCTTTTGCACAGGGCTGTGATCATCACCAGACCTTTTCCTATGAGGTCACTGAGTGCTTTCCAAAGGAGAGGCATGGGTCCCAAGGAGAGGTGCCAGATAAAATACAGGCTAGTCAGTTAAATCTGAATTTTAGAAAAACATTGTATGCTAGCCTATTTACACACATATTTAAAAAAAAAAAAAAAACAACTGTTGTTTATCTGGAATTCAAACTTAACTGGGCTCTCTGTTGTTTGCTTTCTCAATCTGGCAACCCTACTCCCAAGATAAGGGAACTCACCACAGGGGCAGGTCAGGCTGCCTGGCTGTTGTGGGTGATGATGGCCTGAGGCAGGAATTGGGGAAGGGGAGGGAGAGAGGAGGAGCCTACACCGTGGGCTCAGAAAACCCGGGCTTTTTTTTTTCCCACCAAAAGGAAGCCCACAACAACAGGTATGTCCTAGTTTAGATGGCAAAACTGAGGATGGACTTTAGACTGAAATCAGCCTCCAAGGGAGGTCTGAATGTAAGGGAGCAGGAACAGGGTACGCGTGTACACACGTGGGAACACGTGTCTGTCCATGTTTGCTTCATTGGAAATTCCAGGCAGCAACAATGGTTTAGCATCAGGAGCAGAGCAAATAACTAAGGTGGGAAAGTTGTTCAGTGAGAAGAAAAGATGTTCAACAGGAGTACTGTCCCGTCGAGAGTTCATTCCCACGTATAGGGCAGCTGGCAGCAAGTTGAGGCTCCTCAGATGCCCAAGAGACCCGGACAGAAGGTGGCCAGAGAGACAGACTGCCCCTTCAGGATGAGGCTGGGTGTGTGGTTCAGGGTATTGTGGTCAGGTTATTTCCACACACCAACGCTGTCTTTTGCTACAGAGTTTCCATCCTAGGGCTCAGGTCAGCATCACAGGACTTCCGAATCCCCGTACCTACTCATGGGGAGCTCTGACTCTCCAGCTCTCCTGGGATCCTGTTGGTCCTGGAAAGGCTAAGTCGGGTGCAGGACAGAGAGAATGAAGATGTCCTGTAGCTGGGGACCTTTGTTATGAGCCGATTGGTCTCGAAGCTGACTAGAACATCCTACTGGAAATTAGTATACACCTTCTAACGTGTGTCTCTCCTGTGAATGCCTGGCACAGTTGGGTAGGTGTCTGTCACTGTGTCCCTTTCTCTTTCTCGTTGGTTCCTTGTCTCTTCTAAACAGAAGTTTCTGTTGAGTTTGCTTACTGTTTGTTTTCCCATGAACAACTCACTTCTTTTGGCCTTCTGCTATTTCTGTCTTCCTTTCATTGTCTTAACTTTGGCTTCCTGTTTTTCCTTTTGTTTATTCGTTCTCTGCATACTTCTCTACATTTCTTTCTATCCAATATATTGGAATAATACAAATTGCCAAAGAAATACACCATCATTATATTCTCTGAAAAAAAAAAATCAAATTATGGGTGTCAGAGGAGAGGAGAGGGGTCAAATCCTGGGTGTGCTAATGTTTACGTGGGCCTCCAACCACTCCTTTCCTTCATTTTAAAAATGAGGATAATCATGGGCGCCTGGGTGGCTCAGTGGGTTAAGCCGCTGCCTTCGGCTCAGGTCATGATCTCAGGGTCCTGGCATCGAGGCCCGCATCGGGCTCTCTGCTCAGCAAGGAGCCTGCTTCCTCCTCTCTCTCTGCCTGCCTCTCTACCTGCTTGTGATCTCTCTCTGTCAAATAAATAAATAAAATCTTTAAAAAAAAAAATGAGGATAATCATTTCTTCTTTAATAGGACTGTTGAAAAGATTAAATTAAGGGTATATTTATGCATTAAATATGATGTTGAAAACTGCTTTAGAAACCGAGTAGCACTTTTCAAATGTAAGTATTATGACTTAAATGACCAAAAATGTCTTATACTTAATTGTGCTCTATAGCAAATAGTGTGAAATGAACATATGGCGTTTAGAAATTACACAAATCATCTTTTTCATACATGCTCCCTCCCCCAATATCCAGATTAGCGGTTCGTCCAAGATTCTTCATATGAATGGGTGAACTCCCACTAAGTTTTGGGACCAATTTAAAAGGCAGCTCTACTAGACATATGTTTAAAAAAATTTTTTTTAAACCACAGTTTACCATAATCCTTCAAATGTAATAGCTTACCATGATTTGGAAAAAGTCCAGATTTTATAAAGCAAAACAAAACAGAAACCGGAACCCCTATGATGAAGTTCTAAGAGTTATCTGTACTTTTTCTGAGGCATTATCACACAAAGAGCATTTCTCTCGACAGGTGTTTGGGAGTTGTGTACGTTAATGACCATTTCTGCTATCGAAGCAGGGTAGAGGGCGGTTAGCCCAGGGGGCTGGCCCCAGTGCAGGCTGAGATGTTTGGTGGCTTCAAGGTGGCAGCTGAAAGCTGTTAATGTCCCCAGATTGTTCCACGGTACTTCTGCATTAGCAAGTACCCCACAGCCATGAAAAAAACAGTAACTACTGCTCCCCAGCACTTGACAGTTTAGTATGTACTTAGCTATGTACGTACATATACACACTGTGTCATTATCTCCTCTTTAAAACTCTATGAGATAGGTTTTAACTCCGGTAACTCAATTTCATAAAAGAGGAAACTGAGGCCAGAGTTGAAGAGCTCATCCAGGGTCACACAACTAGTGAGTCCAGAGCCACATCTCAGTTTGGGGCCTTGGCTCCAAATTCCACACTAGTCCCAACACAACCAGTTCACATGGTGCACACACGTCGGGTTTACAGGGATATGACAGAAACCTCATCTTCGTGTGCAAAATGGGGTCACTGAAAAAGCCGAAGATCAAGAGGCCCAGCTGCCTTCGCCCTGCCCCAGAAGGGCTCTGTGCCCAAGGGCATGTCTCTGCAACAACTTGGCCCCCCACTTTTTTTTTTTTTAAGATTTTATTTATTTATTTGACAGACAGAGATCACAAGTAGGCAGAGAAGCAGGCAGAGAGAAAGGAGGAAGCAGGCTCCCCACTGAGCAGAGAGCCTGTTACGGGGCTCGATCCCAGGACCCTGGGATCATGACCTGAGCCGAAGGCAGAGGCTTCAACCCAATGAGCCAACCAGGCCCCCTGGCCCCCCACCTTTTTAAAAAAAATGTCATCTGGTCAGCGACAGGCTTGGAGTAGCCCAGTCATTCTCAACTGTTTTTTAGGGTCTTAACAGTAAGCAAGCACATAAAATACAGCCACAGACTTTCCCCACAGAAGAACACACATATGAAAACACAAACACAAACACAATCTCACTAACAATTTCAGAGCATTCATGGATCCCAGCAAGACTAGTAACTCTGGGGGCACCTGGCTGGCTCAGTCAGTAGAGCACGTGACATGATCTTGCGGTCATGAGTTTGAGCCCCACATTAGGTACAAGAGATTACTTTACAAAAAAAAAAAAAAAAAAAAGACTAGATGACTTTGGCTAGTTGCTTTTTAAGGTCTGTTTATGCTCTAAAATTCTATAAAACATTCCCTTTCTATAAACATATTAGTTTATAGATGCATATAGTCTCATTTGCATGTGTAAATTTAAATATCACTATACTAAAATATCCACTTTTTTTTTTTAAAGATTTTATTTATTTATTTGACAGAGAGAGATCACAGTAGGAGAGAGGAAGGGAAGAGATCACAGAGAGAGAGGAAGGGAAGCAGGCCCCCCTGCTGAGCAGAGAGCCCGATGTGGGACTCGATCCCAGGACCCTGAGATCATGACCTGAGCTGAAGGCAGCAGCTCAACCCACTAAGCCACCCAGGCGACCCTAAAATATCCACTTTTATACTGGAAATCAAGTATGTTTTTTAGAAATTAAAAAGAAAACTTTCAAAACCCAAGATATGACTTAGGAGAGAGTAGGACTGGGAAGTAAGAAATAATGTATCTAGAACACTACCATTTAGTAAAGACAAATAGCAATGTGTTTAAAAATGAACTTATTATAGGCACAAAGTTCATTTATTTCTCACTTAGCCAAGAAGGGGATATTATTAGGGTCATCACTGATGGCAATATACAAATAGCAGTTGGACATTCCTCGTCTGAGAAATAATACCTTAAAATGGGTTAATTTAATCCAATTAGTTTTCAGATGGAAATTATTTAATTACTAATGACTTCTAGCTTGTCAGGTTCTGTTGGGTTTTCTCATAGCCTAACCTCAATTTAGCTAATCAGGACCCTCTTTTTAAAAATGCCACTTTGTGATGATTTCAGAAACAGAAATAATTAAACACTTGAGTTACTCAGAAATAACCTTAATAAGAAATGAATAGGAACTATATGAAGAAAATTAGAGAATCATAAAAGAAGACTTGAATGAATGGAGATAAATTTCACATTCCTGAATGGAAAGACGATATACTGTAAAGGAGTCAATTCTTCCCAAATCGTTATATAGATTTAGTGTAATTCAAATCAACATTCCAGAGGGATTTGTTTATGAATTTAATGAAATGTTTTTATAGTCATTCTGGAAAAATAAACTGGGAGGAAGTGTGAACACACCTAAAGATGAGCAATGTGAACCATGAAAACTTACTATGAAGCCAGAGTAATTTAAGATTGTGCTATTGATGTAAGAATTGATCGGTCAATGGAAGAGAAATGATAATCTAAAAAGATATTTTAAGAATTTGTTGTATGTTAAAAATAGAGCGAAAGGAAGGAGCATTAAATAAATAGACAAGAGTTGAGAGAAAAATCGGAAGCTAGACCTGCCTCTCACAACTATACCAAAATACATTTTTCTGAAAAGCATATAATTAACTGTAAAAAAATGAACTCCAAAAAATTTAAAAAGTCAACATTTAATGATTTTCACATAAAGTCTTTCTAAGTATAAAATAACTGGAAGTTATAAAAGAAGAGGTTAATAGTTTTCATTACATAAAAATGTTAAAATTGCACAAAAAAGCCTTAAAAATTAAGAGGTAGATTAAAAACTGGGGTAAAATATTTGCCAAAAATGCAAATTTTAATATGTAAATTTTTAAAAAGAAGAACTATCCCATTCTCAAAATGGGGAACAGGCGTGAACAGAAGACAGTTTATGAATGAAAAATACAATTGAGACAATAATTCTTTTTCTAAAGATGTATTTATTTTAAGAAAGAGAGTGAGTGAGTGTATATGTGAGCAGGGGGCAGGGGAGGGTGGGGGGTGGGACAGAGGGAAAGAATCTGAAGTGGACTCCCTGCCAATCCCACAACCCCAGATCACCACCTGAGCCCAAACCCAAGTCAGGTGCTTAACCCACGGAGCCACCTAGGTACTCCTTAACCAATAATTCTTAGCAAAGATGTTCAATCTCACTAATGATCATACAATGCAAATTAAAATGGTAAAATACATATATCTTACTTTTGTTAAAAAATATTTTAAGTTCAGGGGTACCTGGACGGCTCAGTGAGTTTAGTGACCCACACTTGGTTTCGGCTCAGGTGGTGATCTCGACATCGTGAGATCTGGAATCCTGGAGTCGGCTGCAGATTCTTTCCCTTTCCCTCTCTCTCCCCCCTGCCCCTCTGCCCCCGTTCCTGCTTGCGGTATGCACTTTGTCTCTTCTTCTCTCTCAAATAAATAAATAAAATCTTAAAAAAAATTTTTCTTAAGTTCATAATTCTTAAAGCTGGAAAGGGTGTGGAGAGAGAGCTCACCCAAATGGTGGGTATAAATTGATACAATCTTTTTAAAAACCAATCATACAGCCCATGTCAAGATCTAGAGAATTGTTAGTAACTTCTAACTCAGAAATCCCTCTTCTATGAATCTATACTATGAAAGAACCAGAAACTCCACTGAAGATTTGTTTACAAGGATGTTCATAAGCATAAAAAGGTAAACAACTAAAATGTTCAACAATCGAGGATAGATTAAATTTTAAATAATTTATGGTATAGTCATACCAGGGGAAATTATGCAGGCATTAAATATCATGTTTTATAAATAATGTTTAATGACAAAAAATTCTCAATAAAATGATAAGTGAAAAAAGTAAGATACAAAACCAAATGCTGCATGATTTAATGCGGTATATATCAAAGCCTTACATTAGTCTTACGTGCATAGAAATGACAAGAATGAATTGCTTCAAATGATATTGAAGAGATTATCTTGGGTGATCATGCACAGTATAAAAAACATATCATGTGTTTATTTTTAAAACATTTCTTAGATAAGCATATTTTTTGCATTATAATCTAATGTAAAAAGTAATTTGCTGAAATTCACCACGATCATTTAAAGAGAGAATATATGCTCAGTGGCAAATGAAATGGGATGCTTCATGTCCTGGCTTCCATACCTGTTTCTGTTTTCTCTATGACCTTAAACAAGTCACTTCACTCTCTCCAAGCTTTGGCTTCTTCAGCTTAAAAATAGCAACTGACAAGACCTACCATATGGAGAGCTGCTTTGCAAACTGTAAACCATCATACAAATACAAGCTATTATCATTATGTGTGTTCATGGGGCTGAATTTAGAACCACAACTTAGAAAGACCTTTTAAATTAAAGCAAAAATTTACTAACCCCTATCTGTAGAAGCCTCGATCCTAGAAATCTTAAAATACATGCACTTGTTTCCATTGAACCATTGAAACCATTGAACCATTGAACCATTTTTGGTCCAGTGTACAAACACAGGCTAATCTGTAAGGACTGGCTTGGGAGCCCAAAGAGGAAGGATTACTTCCTTCCAGAGTGATGGGTGACACAGGTAAGAGAAAGATCCAGCCCAGGATAGGCTGAGCTCAGACTTCACGGGATCCTCCAATCCAGTACACGTGTACCCCAAACACCCTGCACCTTCGTGGCAGAAGTGACTCGGGGAGAACACCCCTGGCGTTATGTCCGGGGTACACCAGGTGGAGCATAACTCTTTGCCGCCACTCCACTCTCCTTTTGAAGCGAGACAGTTTGGCGTCAAACAAACAGCGAAATAAATGAGAAAGGTTGATTTTACTAAGGAGCCTGACAAAGGTGAAATGGGCTCTGTGCAGACAGAGATAGGGCACATAGATGGCACCTTCCACGCCTGGCATCTCTTCTTACCACACAAAATGAAGGACTGTGAATCCTAGCTTAGCAGGAGACTCCACGTCCGTGGTAAGGGGAGACAGCTCTGACTCACAGCTGGGGCCAGTTGGCAGGCTGAAGGGTGGCATCGGCAAAGGGCCACTTTTCCACTCACGTCTAGCTTTGTTTCCCTCACTTGCTCTTCTCTATCCCTGGTCGTAACGCTGACGAGAGTTCTAACTTAGGGTGTGTGGAGAGGGACAAGGCATTCATCCGTCACAGAAGCTCTGCAATTTTCCTGCTTTTCAAGCTGTGCTCATAACACAACACTGAACTCTACCCATCCATCATTCATCCATCCGTCTGTCCATTCATGTATTCATTCACCCACCCATTCACTCTTCAAACAGCTCTGTGCGCCTACAGAAGCCCCCACCACCCCCATCTCTGGTGGCCTCGATATTTTCAATGAACATACATCAGGGTACAAGTGAAGGGTGTGTATCACCGGCCTGTGGCCAACCGCTGCAGGCACCACACCACTTCTAAGCCCTGTTATTTGATTATCACCATCTTTATTGGCCACAGAGGGGAAGGGATATTATAGCTTTGTGGCTTTTGAGAGTTCGGTCCTTAGTGAACTGCCAAGCCTCAGCAGCAGCTCCCAGATCACAGTGTGGGGGATTTTTATGACCACATCTCAGTTCTCACCAGAAAAGGCAAAAAGGAGGAAGCAGGTGACACATCATAGAATCCACTGCAATGGGTAAGCCTGACAAAGCCAAATCGTAACCATCCCCCTCTTACCTTTGTGTTCTCTCCCTCCCACTTTTCCTGTCGACCCTCCCAAGGACCCCTCCCAAACTGTACTCCAGAAGAATTTAAATTGGCTCAAGCTCAAAGAGAAGGAAACAGAAAACTGACTGTTCATTATTCTGTGCCATGCTTTTTTTTTTTTTTAATATGGCTCACTGAGCCCACCCCTATGTGAGCAATTCCTGAGCAGAGGAGATGTACACGTGGGTACACATGCATGTGTGCGGGACAAGCCAGAGGCGATGACACTGTGTGTGTGTGTGTGTGTGTGTGAGAGAGAGAGAGAGAGAGAGAGAGAATATGTCAGTGTGTGATTCCCCCCCACTATCCGCGGAGCCTGAGAGGCACTCCTCTCTCAGAGCAATTACTACAAATGATTTATGTGGCCAGTCAAGAGGGCCTGCCAGGGTTCTTATTTCATCTCCAGAAAAAGGAACTCTGCTGGAATGTTATCAGGGAGTTTGGGATTAAACTGACAGCTGCCTTTTGTTTTCCCTGTGAAAGAGCTTCTCCTTTGGACTGTGGCATTTAGTTTCTACACAGAGAGCCAGAACTCAATGTGGCAAAGACCCGCTAGAGAAGGGCCACAAAGGAGAGAAAACATTTGTAAATGGAAGAGGTTTCTTCCTTTTCCCTTCTGTTTTTATCTTAAGAGGAGGTGTTCCTGGTTGCCGATTTTCGAAGGCAGCATGGCTCATGCGAGACTGGAATACTGTTTCCTTTCCACCGTTACGGAAACAAGCCAACACCCAAACCCTGCCCTCTGTTACCATGCTCATCTAGCTGGAGAGAGGAAAACAAAGGTGCCTTCCAGTTTAGATTGTTAAATGGGACCCTGGTCCCTGTCCCCTGTTAGACTGTGTGCATTAGTCCATGTTAGGTCACAGGGCACCGGGTATGAAACAAGGCAGGCCACAAGGCCTACACGTATTTCATCGTATGTACAGACGAGAAAATTCCATGGACATAAAAACCCAGAAACCATACACGTTCTCACCCTCTGACACCCCACTCCAACAGACCATTGCAGTTTCCATAAATCGTCAGTTGTGGCTTGGCTGGCCACGACCCTCCCCTCACATTAGCTTCCCCACCTCCTCAACCCAACCTGGTTTATAAAGGCTTCACCCAGCTTTGCTTTGTGAGGAGGGAGCAAAGGGGCACTCAGTCACTCGGGTTGATTAAAGAAACACACACACACACACACACACACACACACAAAATGATGGTCCAATGATTGCATAATAAAGCTTTGTATTTGTATTAACACAAGTTAAAGAAGCTCTCAAGAGATCAAGGGAAGAGTGTGGTAAGAAGAGGCTGATGGGTGGGACAGCTATAAAGGCCAGGGATATAAAGGAAGATTAAGGATTATAATAAAATACATGGACTGTAAAATATTTATAGTCATATTCTCTGTCTTATATTCAGACATGTAGTACCTTTTCTGACGTGTGATTCCCAAATCTCGTTTTTACTGATGCTCCGTCAATAGGTGGTATATAATGCTCGGAACAAACTTAATTTCTATCAAGTAATATACAGCTGTGGTCTTCACAGCGTGTTCTGACACTGTGGGGTTCAGAAAGCCAACCGGTAAAAGGGATCACAGAGAAGGGAAGCAACGTTTATGGAGGGCATGTTACGTATCTGGTATGGTGCTATGTGCCTTATCAACATCATCTCCTTTATTTCTCATTGCAACAACGTGAGGTAGGTGTTTTTATTCTCACTGTGCAAACAAAGTTACAGATGCCAAGTGAGTCTAAATAACTTGCTCAAGGAAGTACACCTAGTGTAGCAGGCACGGTTAGCTGTTTCGTGAATCCTCTTATTCCTTTCTTCATTAGACTCCTGATTCCCAGCCTCCCTTGCAGCTAGGGGTAGCCATGTAACACAGTTCTGGCCAATGAGCTGCATGGGAAGTGTGCTGGGAATCTGTGATTGGCTCTGCCCCTACTCCTTGTCCCCCCCCTTTTTTTTTCCTGGAGCCAGAAGTGCCCATGTGAGTCTGGTGGTGGAGACACTATCTTAAGACCTTGAGAAGATAATAAATATGAGGATGAAAGCCACAGAGGAGGGAAAAAGAGAGGAGGTGGGAAGTACTGACATCATAGATCAGTTGCATTTCCTCTCACTTGCCTATCTCTGGCTTATTACATGAAGAAAATGAAAGATATTTTTTGTTATCTACTGTTTTTTTTATATAGACAACTGACATCTTATTAAGGGGTAGAGCTGGAATCAAAACCTAAATCAAATTTATCTAGGGACCTAGGTCATAACATGATACTTAATATACTATCATATTGTGATATACTGTGTTTCAGAATGCCAGCAGTCTAGAAAAGCCTTAGACAAAGGGAGGAGTATGGTCTAATTTCTTCAGCTCCTACTGAGAGTCATAGCATAGGTGGTTCTAGTTCCTTGGGCTGTTGTGGAGTTTGGGTCTGGATCTCAGTCCAGAATTCAGGGAATTGGTTGGTCCTGATCTCCTGTGAGTTTTAGACTACTTACTGGTAAACAAGGAGGATCTGACTTCTATTACTTGGGATAGCTCTAGATCACACTGCATTTCTTTCTTTTTTTTTTTTTTTTGAGGTTTTTTTCCCCCAAAAGATTTTATTTGTTTATTTGACACAGAGAGAGAGAAAGAGAGAGAAAGAGAAAGTGCGCACAAGCAGGGGGGAGTAGGAGAGGGAGAAACAGGCTCCCAACTGAGCAGGGAGCCAGAGCCCAATAGAGGGCTCGATCCCAGGACCCCAGTATCATGACCTGAAGGCAGACACTCAACCACTGAGCCACCCAGGCACCCCAATCACACTTAAGGGTATTCTGATGCAGACCCACATCACTATGGCAGCCCCAAGTGGAAATATTCCAAGATGAGGGACTTGCCAAATAACCCAGACAGTTTTATTTTGATGCATAGAGAAACAGTGTATCCTTTAGAAACAAAGGGTTGGTTCACAAATTGAAGTTAAGCATGGCAGACTGAATACATGTTTGTCTCCACTCCTTTTCTACCTTACCTCCTTATACTCCACAAAAATGACAAAAAAAAAAAAAAAAAGAGTTTTTTTTTAAAGAAAAAACAAAGCTCTACATAGAGAGGATAGGAAAGGAGCCAGAAGCAGATATGAGATGTCAACATAATTTTGGAAACTGGAAAGCTGATGAATGAGTGGTAACTAATTTAGCAGAGCAGAAAAAGCTGAAATCTGAACTTTCAGTGGGGAAAAGCCAAGGAGAAGGAAGCCAACATATGTTAAGAACCTTAAGAAGCTCAGGGATGTATACTTTGCGTGGCAGATGCTAGTGGAGGCACCAGATACCTCTGATAATAGCGTGTGGGTGGGCTAAAAAACAGGAGTGTTGGTTGACAATCTGTATAAGAAGGGTTAGACACTGAGACCCTTCTTCTGTGCATGGCCCCACCACTCTGCTTCCTCTGTGCTGAAAGGGTTGGTGGTTTCCTTTTACAAGAAGTGCAAGCAGAGGGACTTGGCACATGGACACAAAGCACAGCTGAAGGCGGGGGTGCTATACTGGCAACGGGAATTAAGTGGAAATCTACAAATCAGTAGTGAGATAACCTTCCTCCACTCCAAACCCTTTCCTCCACTTAGCTTCAAGAACACTGGCAGCCAGTCTTATATTTCCTAAACAGAAGATCAGTAGACTCCTCCCCAGGGAAATTAACCAGTCTAGAGAAAAGACTAATAGATTTTGGATGCCCCATGTCTGGGTTCCAGGCCAATCACCACCACTTGAAAGCTCTCACATATAAACACAGGACTCCCAGTTACACTGTTAATACCCTCTTAACAGTGAATGTATATGTAGGAGGAAAGCCTCGAACACAAAATAGAGTCCAAACAAACAAAAAGAAAAAACAGAAAATAAAGGCAATAGGAGAACACTTTAAAAAAATCATGAATATCAGAAAAAAATTAATTGAGTTATAAATTATGTACAGGGTGGTATATAAATGTTTTAAAAGCAAAAATAAAACTTTTATAAACTAAAAATACGGTATTAGAAATAATATCAAACTAAAGAGTGGGAAGGTAATGTTAAGAAATCTTTAGAAAAGTAGAACAAAAAGCAAAGAGGTGGAAAAATGGAAGAGAAAAAGATAAGAAAAAGGGGGATCAGTTCAGAAGGTACAGCATCCAAGTAACATGAGTTCCAGAAAGGGAAGAAAAAAGAGTGGAAAAAATTATCAATGAAATCACATAAGAAAATCTCTCACAACCGAAGGACATGAACTTCCAGATTGAAAAGACCTGGAAAATTCTCTGAACAATAAATACAAAAGGGACCACACTAGGATACATCATTGTGAATTTCAGAAAGCCAAGAATTTTTTTAAAAAGACCCTCAAAGTTTCTGAAGGGTGGGAATTAGAACAGCAAAGGGCATTTTGGCAGCAACCCTTTGGAAGCCAGAAGAAAATGCAGTAAGTGCTCAAAATTCCTCCTGAGAGTTATTTATAGCCTGGGATGCTACATCCAGTCAGATACAAGAGAAGAATAGTGCTATTTCCATACATGCAAGACCTCAAAAATTTACCTTTCGTGTAAATTCATGAGCTCCCAGGCAGCTGTTAGAGGACAAAGTCCACTAAAATGAGGACTAACCCAAGCTGGAGAAGACTTGGCTTTCATGAACAGGGGACCTAACATGGGAGCCAGGTGGAAAAGAAGGCTTGGGATGCGAGCTCTGCAGTTCTGGTAGCACCAACCCAGGTGGGGGGAGAAAGATAAGGAATTCCAGGAGGAGTAACTAAAGAGATGGATTGATGACCTACCTTGGCAAAGGTACTGAGAGAAGATTTATACTGCTGATGAAGATTCTGTGAATGGCTTAAGGACAGGAACATTTTTACTTAAGCAAGCAGACAAAGCAATAGAGCCAACAACTGCAGGATATAAATGTAATCAAAGCCTAACATTTGGCTCAGCTGTGAACATTTATCTACCATATTACACACATGTGCGCATGCACGCGCGCGCGCACACACACCCACACACACACAAGCACGCACGTGCACACACACACGAGTACTGATTTGTCCAAGACTTGTGATACAGCAGTAACTGGGAACAAGAAGCAGCAGCGTGTTTGACAGGTAGAGGGGATGAGTGGGCTGAATCCGTATTTTCTGTAGTAAGGAGTCAACAGGTAATATGTAAAACATGATAATCAAGAGATAACTGTAGAAACATGTTCTTAAAAATACAGAAGTTCATTTCAGAAGAAACAGCTAAAATACTGTAAAACTTCAGGGAACAGACATCAGAAAGGGAAGAGGTGAGGGCAGGACTGCTGTCTTTATCACATAAGGTTTACAGAACTTACGTGACCGGTCAAATTTTGAAGCCATGTTACTGGGATAAAGATACTGCCTGAAAAACAAAAGAGCAGACTAGTTCTCCCTGAGGGCCACCTACCGTGTCTAATTCTCTGAGGCTGTGTAAGCCATGCTGGGGTGAGGAGGGGTTTCTGTCCCAGCGGATTCCGTGCTAGTAGCACTGTGCCTGAGTCTCGAGTCCTGATGTGCGGCTGTTGATTAGATATGCCCCAACTGCAATGAATGGTGGTCCAGATAATTTTTGGTCCAGCTCAGAAAAGGGGTGAGTGCAACCCTCTTAGATTTGGCAAGCCATAGCAACAGTGCAGTTTTCCGTGGGCTCAGAGTTGCTGGGAGTTTTTATGAGGACTTTCTGGGATCTCCCCTTCACCTGGGCTCTATGACCCTCCATTGTACTGTTGCCCAAATAAGCCAGCAGCTGGCCTTCCTTCCCACATCCAGGAAAGGAGGTAGGGCTGAAAGTGAGAGGGGACACAGGTGCTGGAAGACAAAGGTAAAACTTCTACAGAGAGTTTTCTATGCAATTGCCATGGCTGTATTATAGAAATGAAAGAGTATCAGTAAGGCTTCCTCTCTAGGGGCACCTGGGTGGCTTGGTCAGTTAAGGGTCTGCCTTTGGCTCAGGTCATGATGTCAGGCTCCGTGCTTGGCGGGGAGTCGGCTTCTCCCTCTCCCTCTTCCCGCCTCTCCCCCTCTCTGAAATAATAAATAAAATCTTTGAAAAGATACTACCTGTTTAAAAAAAAAAAAGGTGTACAGTCTAATGAGGCAAAGAAAGATAAGTCACTGCTTATAAAATAAGGTAAGAAGAAGAGGAAGGAGAGAAAATAAGACTGCATGAGATCCAAAACCTAACTGTGAAGAAAGGAGACTAAAATTCTGGCTATGTGAAAGACAGACTGGAACGCTGGAAAGCTCTACTCTTGAATAAAGACAAAGAGGTCTGTTCTGTAAGTTAGTGTCCACTTACATATCCATAAAATAGGTGGCTTGTAAATTCAGAAACAAGTGAAGGTTAAAATCTTGAGGGGCATTGCGCTCATTAAAACAAAACTCTTTTGAGGACCAAATCATTTCTCTCGGAACAGGTAATAAGACCTATTGAACGATCGTAGCCAACATTTATTGAGAGCTTATTATGTGCTAGACACTATTTTAAGCACTTTATAAATATTAAATAATTCTCAAAACACTTCTGTAAGATATGTACTACAATGTATGGATGAGAGGTAAAAGTGTCCATTTCACAGAAGGGGAAATTAAGACATAAAGAAATCAAGTAACTAGCCCAAGATTATGGGTAATAAGTGGCAGAGTGGGGTTCCAAAAACCCAGGCTCTTAATGTATATCTGTCTCTATAAATCATACAGTTAATATAATTATCAGGATGTAGAGGCCTAGGTAAGAAAAGATATTTTGCATTAATGGTGCTTTTTTTTAAAAAAAAAAAAAAAACAGGCAACATTCAGCTTGGTACATGCTTTCTACAAGATTCCGGCACAGGCTTCCAGAATTCAATTGGGATAAAGTTAAAAGTTTCAGTTCAAAAAAACCTGAAGTTTTCTCTGAAGCTGTGTTTCAGAAATCAGGTCAGGACTTCCTTCCTTGCCTACAATTCATCTCAGACCTCAGGAGATAAACAGCAGCTTGAGCAGTAACACAGCAACCCCAAGGATGACGATCAGCGTAATAAATAATACTTACAACGTTTGAACCCTTGTGCCACTAGGAAAAAAAGAAAAGAAAATACTCATTGTCTCTAATGGTAGAAATATCATATCTGTGCACATATTCACCTCAGCCCCAATATAATTCTTTTAAGGCTGCCAAGCTCTGAGACCCAGAAATGGTGAGTCACTCAGGAGGGTTGAGAGGGTGGGGGTGGGGGGGAACAAAGATAAAAATAGAGATGTTGATTGCATTGTTGCTAATTCAGTTTAGCTCCAACAGCCCCAGCCTGGTGAGTCAACAGCAGCGACAAGAAGACATAAGAAAGAAAGAAGCACGCTGCTCTGTGGGGCTGAGCAGAGGGGAAGCAGAGGGCCACACTGGGAACTTCACGCCAAAACAAGACCAACAGCATAGAGGCGGTGGTGTGAGTTCAAAAACAAACAAGTGGAAAGGGCTAAGGGATAAAATGGGCTCAAATCGATGAGCGCCGGTGCCACTGACCCTGTGGTAAAAGCTGCCTTTTAAAAGAATCCCCTGAACGTGGGGGATGGGGCCTGCGGGCCAGGAGCGTTGGAGGCCAACTTGCACCGTTCAAACAGCGTATTGTTTTCTCTGGGGTATAAGGCTTACTGTGATTCCAGACTTGTCGCCATGGCAGCGGTGGGGGAGGGAGGGAGGAAAGGACGAACAGATGGGGGTCACCGAGGTCCTAATTCTCATGCAAGGGCCCCCACTGCTCTCCCCGCTCCCCTTGAGGAGGCCTGCATTGAGCTGCGTCCTCTCTCACTACCCCAGTGACGTCAATCCGGTTCAATCTCATAGATCTTGCCCAGCGCCTACTGTGTGTCAGTCTTTCACTTTTAATTAACATTAGTTCCCAGTAAGATACCTTACCTCTGTGTTGTTATGAAAAACTGAAACAGGAAAAAGACCTAGTTTCTTACTCGCAGAGTTTCTCTTTTCCTATTCCCAAACCTGAATAGAGAGACAGGTGAAAGATGCATAGCCTCTTGGATGTAATATAATGTATGAACGTCTGTGGACATTCTCATGCTAACCTTGTATTATAATTACAACCTTACACCACAATGAGGTAGCATCTTTAGAGTTACTGTGCGATGGTCCTCCTCCCTCTAGTTTCTTGCCTGCGTGTAACACTACTAGGTCAATCTTCCTGAAACATACCTCTACCATGATGGGACCCCACCTGCTATCCATGGTAACCCCGTTGTCAGCTCGGAATTCAAGATGGGCCACAGCCAGTCCTGTCCCACCCACCGATCCCCCTCTGTCCTTCCCATGTCTCCATGTTCTTGCGAGGGTGTGATAGGAAGAAGGAGTGAATGGATGTATGAACGAGTCCATAAATAAAAAAACTCATTTCCAACTCCATCCTTTGGCTCATGCCCTTACCACAAGAATTATTCTTTTCCCTAACTTTTATCTGTCCAGTTTTGACTGGATCTAACTCCTATCTCAAAGGTTTCTCAAATGCAGTATGACCCGAGTGGAATCCAGGATCTCCATGCTCTGTACCTCAGTGATGGGAACCACACTGTCAACCAAGTTCCACAACCCAGAGAGCTAGGCTCCATCCTGACGCATCTTTCTCCCCCAGTTCCAATTTCAAAATATGGTCAAAGCCCTTTCGCCGTCACCTCCTCCAGATAGCTCCACTCCATTCACTTCCCTTTGCTCCAGTAGCCTACCACTCCATTCTATCAGTTTTCCAGTTAGAGGACTGAAGTCTACTCCGTTCTCTGCACCGTGATCAGAGGGATGTTTTCAAAATGCACGTGCGGTCATATCGTACACCTACTTTAAAACTCTTCAGTGACTTTCCATGGCTTTCAGGACAGTGGTTAGAACCCTTGCCACGGGCCCTGAAACAATCTAACCCAGGTGAACCTCCTAGGCTCCAGCCACCATCCTTTCTCCGTGGGGCCTTCTGGCAGCTCCGCTTGCTCTCCACCAAGCTTGCCATATTTCTCCCAGCCTGGGGGCCTCACTACATGGTTTCTTCTAGCTGGAATGCTCTGCCCTGGGAGATCTTCTGTTGGTTCTGGTGGTTCTCAGACTTCAGGGTCCATCACGATTACCTGTAGGGATGGTTCAACCCCAAACGCTGGGCCTCACCCCCAGAGCTGCTGGTCCAGCGGGTCTGGGCTGTGACCTAATGATTTGTAGTGCTGACAAGCAAGCCTCCAGGTGATGCCCGTGTTGCTGGTCCTGGAGCTACACTTTAAGAATCAATGCCCTAGCTGCCTTCTTTTGCTTTTCTTAATCTTGGAGAAGACTTTCCTGACTACTCCTCCACCACCACGAGGCTACATACGTTCAGGGCCAACTGTACATTTCCTTCACAGCACTGGCCCGCATCCTGTAATTATGTGTTTCTGTGTTAGACTCCTGTGCGTGAGGTTAGGGACCCTCTCTGTTTCGTTCAGCATTCTGTCACCAGCTTCAACCTGGCACACAGTGTGGGTTCACTAAACACCTGCTAAATGTGGACTAATCTCTCGTATAATGTTTGCTCTAGTTACCTAAGGGCCTATCACTGCTCCTTCCTGTGATGGTCAATTTCATGTGTCAGCCGGACAGAGCTTAGGGATGCCCACCTAGCTGGTAAAACATTATTTCTGGGCATGTGTGTGAGGGTGTTTCTAGAAGAGATTAACATTTGGAACAGCAGCCTCTCACCAACGCTGGTAGGCATCACTCGGTGCATTGAGGGCCTGAATAGAACAAAAAGGTACAGGAGGGCCAAGCTACCCTCTGCTTGAGCTGGGACATCCATGTCTCCTGCCCGTGGACTTTGGCACTCCCAGTTCTCGGGCCTTGGACTCTGACTGGGACTCAAATCATCAGCCTCTTGATTCTCAGGCCTTCATATTCAGACTGAATTACACCACCAGCTTTCCTGGTTTTCCAGCCTGTAGATAGCAGATTGTGGGACTTCTTGGGCTCCGTAATCATGTGAGTGAATTCCTATTAATAAGTCTTCCCTGGAATATATACCAATATATATATACATCTTATTTGTTCTTTTCTCTAGAGAACCCTAATAGGCTTCCTACATATGACTATTTTACTTACAAGAAGCTCATCTCACTTCGGAGTGAATATATCCTGGAGCTTCCCTAGAATAAGAAAATCATCAAGTACTGTTGAAGACCAGTGATGACCAGAGAAAATGTGTCAGAACCGAGAAACTGTTTACAAAGATGCTAGTGCCTGTTGTGAGGCCCACTTCCTTATGATTGAAACTAGCAGATGCCCAGCTCTGCTGCAGGAATGCTGGCAAGCCCCAGCGAGCAGGGCCTCCTCCAAGGCGAGAGAGAAACAAGCTCTGCAGAAGAAGGGGCTCCCAGGTTTCCTCATTAAGAGACCTCTCCAAGTCTTGGCTTCCTATTGGCAAAATGCAGACACAATAACAGTACATAAGCCTCCTAAGGTTGTTGGGATGATCAAAAAGGATATTATGTGGCAATACTTTAGCACAATACTTAGAATGCACCCAATACTAAAAAATATTAGCCATCATTATGGGTTGGTGTTAAAGAACCTTCCTAATGTGGGTCTTTTAGGACTAGTCTAATTTAAAATATTCTGTCCCCCAGACAGGACAGACATTTTTTTGGTCAGGAAACCATGGCTGCACATGTGATCTCTATCAAACACCTTAATATTTATATATGATCTTGTATTTTAATAAATGCAGCAAACATGGATTAAGTGACTACTGCATACAGTCCTTTGGCTTGGCAGCAGGGGCATTTACAGATGAGTAACAATCCTACAGGGGAGAGAAACATAAATAACTAACGAAAATGTAAGGCAGAATGAAATAAACATTATGAAGGCACCCATAAAAATCTACAGGTCTGGCAAGGAAGGTCAGGTCCTTTCTGACTGAGATGGTGTCTGATTCAACCTGGAAAGTAGAGTGTGATCTTGATGAGCAGAGAAGCAAAGCATTTCAGGCCATTCCAGGCCTCGGGAACATAATTGGCCGAGGCTCTGACTCCCTGAAGTGCACGGCTCACTCAGAGGAAAGAGAAAAGAACAGCGTGCCTGCAGACATGAGGGACGTCGTGAGAGGGAGCGGAAGCTGGGAAGGCATTTGGGGTCAGATTATATTCAGTCTTGAATGTAATGCTAAGAAGTTAGCACTTTGCTCCATAGGTAACATGGTTCCAGGTATATCCTTTATACGAAGCGGCTCAATATTTTGTCATTTTTTCCTCAGGTTTGGCTTAGGGGAGCCAGGCGTGATGTCTGGAATCATTTATGATTGGCTGGATTTGCAAGACTAGGCCTCCATTTGCTTCTACCTCTTCAAGGACGTTTTCTTCCACTTGGGCTATATTGCCAACAAGTTAAGTCGTCACAGGTAGTTATGACTATTTCTAAACACCCAAGTGTTCTCAGAGCTAGGATTAATTATGAAAGCAGGATTAATATAAATATTGAGATATAACGAGGTAGCTTTCTTACAAATTCTCGACTCAGAGTTTTCTCCACTCTAATCCTTCTGAGGTTTGAAGAGTTTCTTCAACTGGTTCTGAGTGTTTACCTTTGATACTGTATGTCAAAATTAGGGGACACACAGAGTCCTCCTCTGCTGCTGTTTTCTGACATGCTGAACAATCTGCTCATTTTCTTCTGCTCTGACTCCTCTGGTAAGAGTGTATTTTGATGACTTGGACTTTCTCATTTGGGCAATGGTGCTGTGCTCAGCACTCTAATACCCTAACTTTCTCCCCCCTTTTCACCTCTAGTATAATGAAGGAATGACCTTCTCTCCATCCACAGGGCTGTGCCAAGATATGACGCATGCGCTCAGGACAGCAGTACAGATCTCTGACACGCCATTTTTCTCACGGGGAAAATGTTTGTCAGCCCCTTGGCCAACTTATTTGGAGATTCCGGCAATGAAGGGGCTGTCACGCAAGTGGCACAGAGACCTCTGCTTCTCTTTGAAAGAGACTGCTTTTGAAGGAACACAAAACTGCAGTAATACCGGCTTGTGTTAGAATACAACTTCACATAAAATGTGTTTCCAGGAAAAGAAGAAAATTGAAGAGAAACCTGAAGTTGTTTCAAGACTGATGCTGAGCTATCCTATCACTCGTTTCCCTGGAACTTGGGCTGATGAGAGAAAGTATCTCTTCCATTGTCACAATTTTCTCTAGGTTATTTCTGAAAGTCTTTACTCTTGTTTCAGGGATGGGAAACAACAACAACAACCAACCAAACAAACAAAAACCTTGTTTTCTACTTCATTAAACCAAATATCCAAGCTCAAGTTGTTTACGTTCTCAATCCCCTTAAAATATTGACATCATATGTAGTTTTTTATTGAGTATTTTCACTTATTATATCATGGATGTCCCCCATGTTCTTAAACACTCTTCTAAAAAACTTTAATAGCTTTGAAATATTCTTTCAGTTGAGTGTATCATAATTTGTTTAGCCAGTCCTCTAATTTTGGTCTTACAGGGTTTTTTTTATAATTTTTTTTAACCATTAAATAATGCTGCTATAATAATGCTAAGTAACACCCATATATATACATATATATTTTTTCTTTCATCTCATTTCAGATCATGTTCTTAACATAAATTTCCTTAAGTATAATTGGTGCGCCAGGGGATAGATAGGGTTACCTCCAAGGACTTCCCTCCACATACTGCTAAATTGTTCTAGGCCTATTTCCCATGTGTGAAATGTTTGGTGACACTGCTTGAAGGTTTCTATGAGAAAACCCATTATCAAATTGACTGGAAGCAGCAATTTCTGTTATCAGAGTAAATCTATTGTTATCATTATCGGAATGGATTATTTTGTTTGCCTGAATGGAGCTGATCACTGAGTTTCACTTTAAGTTAATTAGATGAACTATCAATTGCAAAGGTTGTGAAACACAGGTATTAGGCAACAAGCTCATCTAAGCAAGGGAGGCCCTGCTGCAAGGCCTGTCTTTCTACCTTCACCACCCCCCCAGGACAACAGCAGAGGCTGAGAGCAGGGGAGTCACGAAACATGGCCTGGCTGGTAGATCGGCCATTTTTGAGTTCAAGGCCTGACGCTGTACCTTGGTAGCTGGGTAACTGCGAGCCAGGCTCCTTTTTCTCCTCTACGTAATTTAGGTAATAGTGCCTTAATTCGAAGGAAGTGTGAGGATTAAGTGGGAAAAGACACTTATCACAGTCCTAGGTGAATGGTAAGCATCCAGGAAGCACTTATTTTTCAAAATTATTAATTCCCATTTCACAATTGTCTATGGAACTTCAATATTTGGAGAGTAGGTGAAAGGGGAAATAAACCATCTAATTGGGACCAGAAGTTTCTAAACTTCACACAGCGTTCTTAGCCTTTTGTGTCGGTAAGGTCATTGAAAGTCAAGATCATCATCATCGTTATCATCATCAACACCACCATGGTGTAAACAAGGCAGTAGGGGCTTCAGAGACAAAGGCTCTGGGAGACGAGCACCTCCCACTCTGCCCTTGGTCATGATTTCCTTCCTTCCTCCTTTTTTCCCTCCCTCCCTCCCTTTCTTTCTTCCCCTCATTTAAAAAAAAAAAAAAAAAAAAAGATTTTATTTATTATTTGAGAGGCACAGAGAGAGAGAGAGAGAACACATGAGTGGAGGAAGAGCAGAGGGAGATGGACAAAGAGACTCCGCATGGAGCATGGAGCCTGCCACAGAGCTCCATCCCACAACCCTGAGATCATGACCTGAGCCGAAATCAAGAGTCAGATACTTAACTGACTGAGCTACCCAGGTGGCCCTGGTTCTGACTTTCTACTGTGCGTTCTGGGCCACAGGCCTCCTGCCAGCCCCCACTCTGCCTCTTTGGGCAACAGGTTTGTGGGAGGAAGAATCAGTCCTCATGCTTTTGAGTCTGAGGCGCGCCCTTCTTGGCCCCAGATATATGGGCAGGGCATTTCTGCCAGGGCAAATGTTCTCCACACTTAAGCACAGCATCTGTTCCATCAGAAAGTGGGCTTCCTTTGAATCTATTCCTTCCTTTGGCCGACCACAAACAAAAAGGAAGCAGCTGCAGAAGCACACACAGATGTCAGGGCCTCGCCAAGATGGCTGCCTGCACGGGGGAGGTATGGACCCACTTCAGCAATCTGCTCCACCTCTAAACCCTAAGCAGGCAGAAGCTAGGAATCCTAACTCCAGTCCCAGATAAGGAGTGGGAAAGAATCATCAGAATCTTCTCTGCTTTCACTCTTCAACCAAAACGATGCCATCATCTTTACAGCGACGCAACAAGCATAGCCCTGACTCTGAGGAACGGAAGAAATGGTTGTCTACCATCTCTCCCCAAAGTGCTCTAAAATCAGTCAGGGGTGTGGCTGGACGGGTCTGTGCCTGGAATCCGTTCTATTTTGCCGCAGGTGTAGAACACTTGCAGGGACAAAAAACAAAAACAAAAACATTATTTTAAAATAAATAAAATGGACCAAACGTAGGGGAAACTTGGATATTCTGTAGTTTTGTCTTTGGGATGTCACTGGGTGTTAAGAAACTCCTAGTGCTGGCTTACTCCTTCTTATAACATGGAGAAATGACTCCTCATCGTCGAAGTCAGCCACATTTGAACACCCGTACCCTGTGATTCCAGGCATACGCTCAGCATCGGGAAAGGTGAGTTTCATACCGCAGGTTACACGAGGAACCACTGGCAATGCCTGTTCGAAAAGAAACCCAAAAGTCCAGCTGGGAGTCCTGAACTGAGCTGGTCCTGCTGAGGCTAGCCCTCCACCCCAAGTGAGGTCCTTAACCACCCTTCCAACTTCGTCCCCTTTCACAGACAGACACATGGAGCACTGCAGGCCGTGGCAGCCAGGGCTGGGCCCACAAAGGCAAGGGGCTGTGGGTGCCACCGCCTGGGTCATAGCCCTTGTGGCTCTGTGTGTGATCGCTGACCTTCCCTGTCCTTGGCCTTTGTGTGCAGGCTCTGCTCAAGTGGGAGGCAGTTGTACAGGAGTGGGATTTAAGGTGTCAGCTGCTCAAAAACCCACTGCCCAAGACCTTCACTCGACCTTCTGTTAAATTCATGAAACAAGGAGTCCATTAGACAGAGCTGGTTCTAATACCTCGATAGCCTAAGGAAGCAAACAAAAACCCAAGTCTGTCAAGGCCCTCATGGAGAAATCAGAACCTAAGGACAACCAACCCTCAGCAGCCAACTGGGCTTTTCCAAGGAAGGCAAATAAGTTATAGCCAATCAAGCAATGTCCTTGCTTTGCCTCTATCTGTTCTCTATTCTCTGTAAGCCTTTCTTTCCCCTTAGCTCCAGTCTGTGGAGCACTCCTAACCGTATCTGGTTCGCGGCTACCCCATTTGAATGGATTTTTGCTCAAATAAATTCTTAAAAAAATTTTAACATGCCTCAATTGAATCTCTTAACACCTCCTTCACCGTGCTCCACTTTTTCTTTTTTCCACAGCATTTACAACAAACACACTGTATACTCTACACTTATTTTTTATGTTCAATGGCCACTAGAACAGAACGTGGGCTGCATGAGGTCAGGCATCGTTACCTGTTTTGTACACGGGTATTTTAAGCATTTAGAACGAAAGTGGCTGGCACACAACAGGTACTCAATAAATATTTGTTTCATAAACGCATGCTTCTTAGCCAATCTAATTTAGATTCTAGTTAAGCAATTGATACGTCCATGGGCCAAGACCCATTCATCTATTTGAAATATTTACCCCCACTTCCTCACCCCTCAGGCTCCAAGCCGCTCCTGGCATCCACAAAGCAGTTAGCTCTGACATTTTGCCAAACAATCACTGTCACTTGGTAAAATTGAGGAGGAAGTAAAATATTTACTGAAGCAGAAACTCTGGGGGGCAGTAGCCTGGTTTGTTTTCACTTAACTAATGATGTCCATTGACACCCCACACCCAGCTTGGTATTTATTTCTGCAGCAAATCAAGCAAGTGTATGATTTCGATCCGTGATTCAAGAATATTCAAGGTTTTTGTTAAATCTACAAATTGTTCATAATGCCATTGACTAAAATGAGAAAAGATCCTTGCTTAAATGGCTTTCCATCCTCAGAACGCCTCCTGCATTTGTTTTCCGTACATGTTTGAGAGTGGTCTTGAAAGTATGCAAGAGAACAGAGGACACAAATAAAATTATACTGAAGGTGGGATCTCTCGGTTTCTTCCAGTTGTTGAGAGGTAGAATTAGGGCAAATACATAATTTTTTGCCCAAATCAGGACAAGTGGAGTAAACTGGGACATCTCGGGCAGATTGTACATACAGCTGTCTTAGATACAATCAGCTTCTATCACAGTCAAAGATGGGAAAGGACTGACAAAGATTAGGGCATTTGACATGTGAAAAGTTCTGTGGTTTGCATCCTCCTTGGTTTGAACTCAAGGGTCGCAGATGTTGGTCAAAATATTCACATTGCCAATTTACATTAATTTCACTAGTTTGTAAGTATCAGGCGAGATTGTTCAATAAATGACCTAGCAAATTAATCTACTTCCCCCCATTAGTTTCTGACTCTTTAGCATGACAATATCAGATACCCTGTTCAAGCAAAGGCCAGGCCAGCTTGGAGCTGACGGGTTCTGATTCCTCCACCGAGATGCATCTGTCTACTCCCTACCCCCCCCCCCCCCCCCCCACCGCCCACCCCCGCCCCCGCACAGTCCCCTCCTCTTTCCAACCAGGCCCCAGATTTTTCAGTTCTTGCAGTACAATCAGAAGAAGTGAGAGAGGACCCTGATTTTCCAGAGGGACCAGACAGTCTGAAAAGGTAAAGACGTCTTCAACATCATTAGCAGTTCATCTTCTAAAACCTCAGGGCAGCCTCTAGGCAGCCCCTCCCGCAACCCCCCCCAACTCCTCTTTCTCAGTGTCGGCTTATCAAATTAATGAAGCCTATCTAGATGGGAGGAAGCTGGGGCAGAACACGGGCTTAAGAGCGATTCAGTGCAAACCCCTCCTTCCCTTTAAGAAAAGAAGTACAAATAATGGGGGGGTGGGTTGACCAGAATTTCTTTCTTTTACAATGAGAAGAGGACAGGGAAGGGGGGTGTTGGGGGTGGGGTGGGCCAGGGCTGCTCCTAGCTTGCCTCCCGTTTCCCCGAGAACGAAGGAGGAGATGTCTATTTACTTTCCCTGACTGAACATTTGCATGTTAAAAAGGCGCAGTTCCTTTGTGGGAAGGATTTACCACAGCCCTGCATTTTCTACTTGACAGAGCAGAGTGCTGGGCTAGGGCTCCAGGTAAAGGATAAAGCAACTTCCCAATGTTCCCTCTCACCTTTTCATAAGACAGCGCCATCCCTCACACAGAGTCCTGGGGAGGCCAGGGTGGGATTTCTGCGACACTGTGCCGAGTGTCGAGTGGGGAGGGAGCAGGAGATAGATCCCACCCTGTGGGCCCCTGGGCTGCCAGGCCCCCAAGCGCCAGGCAAAAGTGCCAGGCCTCCCAGTTCCCCCCGAAATGCATCCAGAGAGGCAATTTTCAGTGCGAGGTACAAAACACATCAACATCTCTCATCTCGTCACTGACCTAAATATAGACAATGACTTCAAGGGGAAAAAAAAGTTGCACATTCTTTTATACCTGCAAATGCAGCAAGAGCTCTTCAAACCAGCACTGGCGGTGAGGAACAATAGAGAACCAGTCAGATGTGAGGGGAGAAGAGAGGAGAGAAGGGTGTTCTAGAATGATCGCTGTGATAAGACCCTGGCAGATTCTCAGCTGAATATCAATCCTCATTTGTAACCTGGGGCCCCTGCGATATGGCTCTGGGAGTGGTTTTGTGGCCCCTCTCTGCTTTTGTGTGGGGAGTTCTGGGGAGAGGAAGTGGGCCTGTGTCCAGCATCTGCTAGACTGGAATCTGCGCTGCCTCAGGCAGGTCTCTGAGTCAAAGAAAGGGGCCACTTCACTGAGAAGCCATTTCCTTCTCATCCCAGAAGAGCGTGCTGTTGGTTTCTTTGTTGTTCTCCAGTAGAGCACCGGTCCCTGACAGCCACTTTCAGTCCTCCATGATCCCAGTCTGCCCTTCCACATCATGTTAGGCAAAACTCACAGAGGACTGGGAAGCTGATGTGGGTCAGCTCACTTATTTGGGCGACAAGGGGTATTCCAGAAGGATTACTTTTCCCTTGTAGTATTAACTCCCACTTGGGCAAAGTTCCTAGGAGCCCCTACCTTTTTTATTAACTTGGGGATTATTCACCTGCTGGGTGAAGAGAAGGGCCATATGAGAAGCTTTTATGAACACGAATCCTATAACTAGGGACCTTGAGAAAGATATCTGAACAACACATTTAGTATGGAGAGAACGGGTGTTGTCAGCAATTAGGACACAATTGTGGGTAATCAATGGCTGAGGAGAAGTCACATGTCTCTCACATATTTTCACTGCCCTTCCCTTCACTCAGACAACTATCTGCATAAGAACAGCCTGTGTGGGGCTCCCCAGGAACATAACTGCCTGCTGTTAGGGAACCAGCAAGCACTTCAGGCTTAAGCTATCCACAACTCCAGCACTGAGGCTGAAACCCAAACTCATGCTCTTTTGTGTTAGCAAAGCACCCACGAATGCACCATCGGTTTGTTTTTTCAGAAAAGCCTTATCCTTTGGAAAAATAATAATGGAAAACCACAGAAAGAACACATCTTATACAAGATCATGAAGGCAAGCTAAAGGCACCACCGAGGAAGAAATAAAACGAAAGCAGTGAAAAGAATCCCAATGAGAGTGGAGGACAAAAAGAGAGTACACTAGAAGCTCTAGCTGAACACAACAACGAAGACAAGGTGTTAGCTAAGGCAGACCCAGATGTGCCCGAAATGAGTGTATGGTCTCAGTGCACAACAGTCTGGTCAGTGACCTCTCCGTAGCTTCCCTGGCATGGGAGAACCCTGTGGGGCTCACCGTTCTTTTAAAATGTGATGCTGAACCAGAGCATGGAAAACAGGAGTCTACAGGGCCTCAGAATTCAAGACACTGGAAGGGTGGCAGAAAAAAGAGCTCTAGATTTCAAATACCAGTTTTAGGTTACCATGACCAAGAACGGGAATCTAGTTGCTTTATGATTTGCCAAAAAAAAAAAAAAAGAGAGAGAGAGAGAGAGAGAGATTCTCAGTGATGCCCTTCTTCAACAAAGACTGAATGCTGATAGTTTCTAAAAAAAACCACTGGGGTGAAGTTACTTGGAGCAACAGGGAAGTCCTTCCAGAAAGTTTGCTTTTACTGTGGTTCTGCTTCTCCATGCAGTCCCTTGGCAGTACCCTCCCTGAGATAGGTGCATGCAATTAAAAATTACCAGCAACTAGAGGGGGAGAAAAACAGACAATAATTTGGTCAAGAAGAAATATGCCTAGAGTCATTTTTTTCCAATCCAATATCTTCGTTAATTAAGCATTTTCCAACCTATGCTGAGAATACGAATAGTAATCTAATACTAGACTACTCATTACTAATAAAACATATTTATGAAATGGAAATATAATGTGCCTATTTCCAAAATGTGGTTATAAATGACTTACTCTAAGCCACAATTTAAAATGGCTTGAGAAATGAGTCTTTAATAAAGAATTGATGAGGATGATGACTGCTGATAATAATTCTATTTGGTGAGATTATGTGGTTTGCTATGGCAATTTGAGCTGAGGTGATTGCCTCAAAAATTACTGCAAGTAACTAATATAGGGAAATTTAATTGATGATAAATACAGCAGTGGTATGTCAACTCTTGAAAAAGTGAGCATGTAATTGAGAAAGCCGGCATCGCCTTGCCGGCTGATTATGTTCAGTCATTATAGTGCTGTCAGGATGTTATTTGTCTGACATATCTGCACATAGTAGGGATTTAAAAAGTGAGTGAATAAGCACCTATATTTATTCCTCAATGAGGGTTCCTATATGCAATTATAGTTAATCATAAGTCCATTAACACTGAGGAAAAAACAATTACAGTATGGTTTAGGACAGAGCCATAATGCTATGTGTAAGAGTCAGTAGAGGACGTGTGCAGCACGCTCAGAAAGCTTTGACACTAGGGCACCAGGATCCGCTTGAGCTTTCTGAAAAGGTGAGAAAGACATGGCAGCAATGGTATTTCTCTACGAATAGGTCAGGGTGTCTCGACTTGAGCAAAGCATGTGACATGACCTCATTCACTATTCTTTGGAGCGCAGAGAGTTAAGTATCCTGGCAGATCCGTAGAGCTTTCATATACAAGTGGGATCGTACTAAACACTAAGCACCGTCCTAGACTCATCATGGACTTGAGAGTCTGGGGAGGGCAAACCAACGAACCACCAGTTAGATGCCATATAATCAACGATACTTGTGGCGGTGACTGTGGTGTCCGCGCTTCAAGGAGAGGCAGGCTGACCGTGGGCCAGAGAAGTCTTTGCAAAAGAAGCAATTCTCTTTTCTTTAAAGGGTATTTTGCTGGCTGATGAATTATGGTCTTTATTTATAATCTAAAACCAAACCAAACCAAACCAAAGGCACACAAAGGAGCGCTGGCCTCAAGAGCTGGTTATGGGGTGGAAATCCTCGGCGATGCCCCTGCCTCAGGATCCTGACAGACTTGATTCTCTGTTTGTTTTGCTTTCACCAGAAATATTTCCATTTTTGTTTTGACTCTTCTTGACTCTGTCCATTGGTGCATATATTTTTTCTTTTTTCTTTTCTTTTCTCCCCAACCCGTTTTAGTGAGATGTAATTGACATAAAGCACTGCTTCAGATTAAGATGTACAGCATGATGATTCTACATTGTGAAATTATTACCAAGTTCCCAAATAAGTTTAGTTCACACTATCATCTCATACAGATATGAAAAAAGAAAAAGAGGGAAAAAAGTTTTTTTTCCCTTGTGATAAGAACTCTTGGCACCGACTCTCTTAACTTTGAAATTTACCATACAGCAGTGTTAGCTCCAGTCCCCATGTTGTACATTGTATCCCTAGCACTCATTTATCTTATTACTGGAAGTTTCACGTTTTGACCACCTTCCTCTCATTCCTCCTCCCCCTGAACCCCAGCTGTCTATGAAGTGGTGCTTGCATTAAGCCTTAAAGGACAAACAGAAGTTTATGAGTCAGAGAAAGTGTGGCCAAAGCCTTTCATGCAGAGAAACAGCTGTAGGAAGACATGAAGAGCAGTTGTATTTGAGGAACTGCTGCGGTGGGTCCCAGAGGATGCATGAGCCAGGGAGAGGAGATGAGGCTGTGAAGGTTGACAGGGGGCAGATGATGAAGTTGGATGACATATCAAGGGGTCTGGATTCTACTGTGTAGTGATGGACAAGCCCTGGAGGAATTTTGCTTTCCAGTTGTATGAGTGATTTGTATACTGGTGTAGTAAAGGAAGAATGACAAAATTACAAGAAAAAGAAAATAAAGCTTAGCCGGCCAGGAAGGATGAGTATTAATACTTGAATATACAGATTCGCAAGCAGAACTGCTCTTGCATGATGCTGGAACAGTCTCGTTTAAATGTGGTTCGTATTAAAAGATTTGAGGTTTTTAACTGATGGTGATAATTTTTGTGTTGGTTTTTACTCTACTCTGTATTGGTCAGATGACATTTGGGATCTTATACACAGATCTAGGAATCTTTTTTTTTTTTTTTAAAGTATCAATTAGGGGCACCTGGGAGGCTCAGTGGGTTAAAGCCTCTGACTTCAGCTCAGGATCCCGGGATCCAGGATCCTGAGATCGAGCCCCACATCGTGCTCTCTGCTCAGCGGGGAGCCTTCTTCCTCCTCTCTGCCTGCTTCTCTGCCTACTTGTGATCTCTATCTGTCAAATAAATAAATAAAATCTTTAAAAAAAAATCTATCAGTTATTATGAGCATGTCTGAAAGAGGACAACCTTTGTAACAAAGGGTTGTATGATTATGTTATACAAGGAATAATGGAAGGAACTGGGAATGGCCAAGTTGGGAAAGAGAAGGTAGAAAAATATGAAAGCTTCTTTTAATTCTCTAAAGGCTGGAGAAGGAGAAGGTTTACCCCACCTCACAGCATCAGAAGTAGGTGGAGGTGTACATGGAGACTGACATTGGGTGAATGCAAGGAAGGACTTTCAGATCATTCCATATCCAAAAAATGGAAATGAATGACAGGCAAGGAGTTGATAGTCATTGCGACAAAGAATTCTTGGTCTTGGCAAGAGGTTGAGCTACATGATCTTGACAATCCTTTCTATCCCCAGATCCCATAAGGTTGTCAATACAGGCTTACACGCTGGCTCTATCAGATGTCTGTAATTTCAGACATATAGTCTATATCTCCCCTATATATCTATATATCCCATATAGTCTATATCTCTGAAAATCTAGTTCATGTTAAATAATCACCAACTATTTTGCACACCATGGTTTTTGAAAAGAGTCAAAAAGAAGACCTGATCCTACCATCTCTCCTTCCCTCAAGAAGGCACTCGATGTGATCCCATGGACAATTACTGACCTCTTCTGAAACTGGGGATTGATCCCAATTTGGCACTAGTGAGGAAGCAGAAATTGTCAGTAACAGTTATATGAACAATGGAGCTTAAAAGGTACTGTGAGGATACAAAGGATTCCTTTGGACTATAAAACCAAAACAATACAAGTGATATTGACAGAGCACATAGAGCATATCGGGTGCTCCCCACTCTGGTTTCTAGGCTCTAAGAAGATTAGCAAAAAAAAAGAGAGAGAGGGTGCCTGGGTGGCTCAGTGGGTTAAGCCACTGCCTTCGGCTCAGGTCATCATCTCAGGGTCCTGGGATCGAGTCCCGCATCGGGCTCTCTGCTCACCAGGGAGCCTGCTTCCTCCTCTCTCTCTCTGCCTGCCTCTCTGCCTACTTGTGATCTCTCTCTGTCAAATAAATAAATAAAATCTTTAAAAAAAAAATAAAAATTAAAAAAAAAAAAAGAGAGAGAGAGAGAGAGAATTTCTTTCCAAACTTGTACCAATGACACAATGATGATCAACGAAATCCCTCGGAGAATAGGAGAGGTTTCAACTTTCATAAGCAAGGGACACTCAATGAGGTCATGATGAGGAGGTTTCCAATTACTTGTCGCTACAGCAGCAGAAGTATTAATTTCATACACCAGAGATCTATTTCCACCTATTATTTATTAGAAAATCCTTAGGGTAAAAAATTTAGACTGCTGTTTTAAATTTTTAATGATTTTTAAAAGCTCCAATGAAGGTCTCTGCCTCTGTTTTGGGCAAAATAACACCTAAAATCTCAAGATGAAAAATCTGGATTAACGAAATATTTTAAGATGCCCTGACATCAAGTCCCACACCCAACCCCAAGTCCCCTCTCAGAACCTCCAGAATGAGGCGATCCTGTCTGATGCATTCCGTTCACCTGCAAGATAAACACACCACTCCCTGCTTACTGAAAAGGCGCACATACACCAGCATCTTCTTTTACTGACTAGGGGATGGGGCCTTGCTGATGCCAGTGACCAAACGAGAACACAAGGGTACCTCTTCCCTGATACATGTATGAAATATACTTATACATTAGAAACATAACTTCACACCCGAACATGGGTCTCCGATATGTGGCCAAAAAAAAAAATCATATGCCGTGGACATGATAAGTGAGGAACAAAGACCAGCATGTTCCCGGTTGACTCCCCATACATTTGAGTAGGGTTTGTTTTCCTCTAAATGGATGGGAGGCTTGAGACAGTCTCAAGATGTAGTAAATACAGCAGGAATTTTGCCTGGTATCTTCTTGCTAGAAGTTCTGCCTCAAAAAGTAAGGATGTACGAAAGTCATGACTTAAAAATATTTTTCCTTAAGATGGAAGACCTTCATATTACAATGAAACGTGCAGAAAAGCAAAGGTCCACATGATCACATAATCTGTATAAACAAATGATCTTTAAAGGTTGCTCGGCGGTAAGTTTGAGAATCTGCTATTTGTGTGTCTCATCTTTCCGTGACCAGCATGGGCCCTTTCTCTAAATTTTTAATAATAACCTTGGAAGGAGGGAGACACCTCTCCTTTATTTCTAGTTAAGAGAAACAACAACAGGCCAGAGAGCATAACAGTAATTTATGATTTTGCTGGTATATTATCATCCCGTAATAAGTGCAACTTGAAACTGCCAATTATCTCATAAGAGGGGTATCACCTTTTCTGCTGTGAATGACTACATCAATACATGTAGGTTCAGTCCCCTCGCTCTTTGGCGGGTCACTGGCGGCTTCTCAGCAGCAGAAAGCAGCTAGGACAGCACAGAGGGAAAAAAAAAAAAAAACAAACAGTCAAGACGCTACCACTCGAGTTAGCCCAGCCTCTGGCTCAGGAACCAGGAGAAGGGCCAGAGGAAGATGAGAAAGAAAGGGGGCGGGGAGCAGCACGGCCCCGCCCCGGAGCGGTCTGTAGGTCACACACACACACACACACACACACACACACACACACAAGCGCGGTGCTTGGCAGCAAACTCAGTTTACAAAGAGACATCTGTTCCATTACTCCAATGCATTGTGGCTAATTACATCCTGGCCCGTCTGTGAAATGACAGCCACTTATTCTCCAGTGAACCGTAAAATCTGTACATGTTCGATTCGGGGAGTGGGAGAGCAGAGGAGTGGAGCAGCCAAGGGGAAAGAGAAAAGGCAGGAGAAAGCTGAAGACATCATGCTTTCCGGCAAGATAGTCGTGGTCCTCCCAGCAGGAAGATGATGAGAAACAGTGCTTCCACCCATAGTTCAGAGGCCCTAAGTTGAAGATGAAAGAATTTGTTCTCCCAGCTGTTGCTTTTCCTTCCTAGGCAAAGACCGCAGGGCTGGGGGTGGGTGGCGCGCAGCTCTCCATCATCATTACCCCAGGGTTGCGGCTTGGGGACAGACCCACTTGCCCATTTGCTTCGGTCTCCAGGGCCTTATAAAAAGAGGCAGCTGGTCAGAACCAGGGTAAGGCTGCTGATGGGGGTGGGGGTGGAGGTTCTCCTCTCAGCTCTCAGGAAAGTAAATAGCTGTATCCTTTCTCACACCGAGGAGACCCTCCGTGAAAGTGCAACGTCTCTGATAGACTGTGGGTGGGGGGTGGGCTTCCTGAAGAGTGGGATGAAATCTACACTGAGGATTTGGAAGAAGAAAAATCAGGGATAGAAGCTGGGAAAGCGGGTGGGAAAAAAAAAAAGCGATTTTGGTTTGACATTAAACTTGATCCCAAGGAAAATCCCGAATCACTTATGCAACCTGGTGATGGACTTGAGGGAAACAGAAATGGAAAACAGAGCATGCTGCCATTTTGAAATTAGACTTCAAGCCACTGTTTCAGTAGGAAACTGATCTTCATTCCTACACAAAAGCGTTCTGCCCGAGAAGTTATACACTTCTGGCCGAATCTGTATTACGCAGCTGATGATATTATGGGTTTCTAGTTTGGTGAAACACGGACCTTTCATCCCCTTGGAACAATACTATCTTCTATGGATCACACCACTGGCTTGAAGGACCTGGCATCTCTCTGAAGGGGAGGGATACCCTGTAGTTTCTACCTGCTACCACCACGAGACACAGCCTGTTTCCACCTTTGGACACCCAAGCTGCCACCCCTCTCTGAAGCCTGGGGATCCCGGTGACCAGCCAGGTTGTCTAAACAGTGCCTCTCGAGCTTAAAGGTGCAGAGCAATCACTGGGATTGTGGCAAAATGCAGATTCTGATCTAGGAGGTCCTGGGTACGGCCTGAGCTTCTACCCTTCTAGCAAGTTCCAAAGTGAACCTGAGGCCGGCTCTGTGGAGAGCAGCAAACTTCTATAATACCCCTCCCCCCACATACATGCATACACTTCCACCCGGTATACACTAGTGTGGAGGAGCAGCGGCGGAATAAAGCAGAATGGGTTGAAACTGAAGCAGCGCATATAAACGCTCTGGGAATTTGACTAATTTCAAGTCAAAGTCATTTTCACAACTCTGTATTGACACAGATCATCAAAAGGGGACCGTCCCTTTTGGGGTGAGACCAGAGGAGAATTAAGTATAGTTAGAGTGAGGGTGTGAAACACGAAATAGTCCTGATTTTATTTTTTACTCCAAGAAGTTCATGTTGTACAGTTCCCAGGGGAAAAAGCCATCTTCAGAGTCCTGGACTTTTACACATGTTCTCCCAATACATTTCCAGTCAGGTGAAGAAGCACAAGCTCTGGCAAAAATCCCAGTTGTAGGGACAGGGCAATAAGGTAAGGGGAACTCCCCTCTTCTGATGCATGTTCTTGCATATAGTAATTGGGATTTAAACTAAAGTTAACTAAAGTTTAACTAGAGTATATGTCTTTGATAGGAGCTGAAGCTCAGAGAGAGAGATGACCCTTCATCCCAGCTCTGAGAAGGCCCCAGGTGCTAGCCAAGGGCTCAAGTACTTCTGGTTGCAAGCATGTTAATAGATTTCTGTCCTGTGTGGTGGTGATGGGAGATTTAGCTTATGCCTCAGGGAGCCTGATACTACAAATGCCAAGTGTTCCACGAATGCCGCTGACTGACTAAAGATTCTTGAGTTCAGCTTTCATTTATTATTTGAGGTGTCCTAAGACTGATTTCATTTTGGGTGCCTGGGTGGCTCAGTCGTTAAACTTCTGTCCTCAGCTCAGGTCATGATCCCAGGGTCCTGGGATTGAGTCCCACATCGGGCACCCCGCTCTGCGGGAAGCCTGCTTCTCCCTGTCTCTCTTGCTATGCCTCTTTCAGTCAAATAAATAAATAAAATCTAAAAAAAAAAAAAAAAAAAAAGACTGATTTCATTTCGGTCTTTGCCATATTCCTTCCAGAGTTTGAGCCTATGGGTTTGTATGAAGCAGAAAGCAATAAGTAGCTTATAATGCGTGCGCAGGTCCTCCCATCAGTGGGAGACAACATACAGACACCCAACACAACACTGCACATTCACAGGCCTGCAAATTAGTTTTAAGACTGAAAGGAGCCTAGAAGTGATCTCCTAAGGCCTCCCCATTTCAACAAGGCGGACCATCTGCATTCTACTCAATGACCCACAGTCACTGAGACAAAATGAGTGACTGGGCACCGTCAGCTCCTTGACCTGAACCCAATCTTCCTAAATCTCATTTGGGGGTTTTTCTATTACACCCTGCTGCTTCTCACCCAGGTTTAATACAACTTTTTCAAAGAGGCCCTTTATTTTCCTTCCTGTGACAACAAGAGAGTCAAATACTATTTCCAGGAAGAAGGAACATACTGCAGCTCAAAGGAAGCAAATCTAAATGCAAAATTTTAAGAAAAATTCCACCCGTATAATGGAAAAACGAATAACCTTATCATTCAGGGAGCTGATCATCAGGAATGCATTTTTCTGCTTACCGTTGGAGGTAAGGAAGCCCCGGCTGAGGTGATCTGGGGCTGCAGCAGAGGCTTCTGGGGTTCTGGGAGAGAGGGCAGATTACACAGAATGTCCACGTGGAGGCCAGGAGACGTGGTCGATCTCTGTGGCCCTTGGTGCCCCGGGGCTGACATGCCCGTAAGAAGACATCAAGACGCACTGTTCTATCTCCTTCCTTAAACAGCAGTTTCTACAGCTAAACCACACTAGTTAATGTACCAAAATAATAGTTCCATAAAGAAACAGATACATACAAATAGGAGCAGAAATGTGTTAAAGAGACGAGACAGACATTTACATTTTGGCCACTCAATCCGTGTGTCCATTTTACACTCCTATCATCCGCCAACTTATTGGTAAAAGCAGCAGATCTAGAAAGGGCAGCTGGGAAAAACCCATCAATACCATAAAATCCCAGGCTCACACAGGGTAAGATGACACAAGCAGGCAGTCGGCTGGTGATAGGGAATACCCTCAGAGGGTTGTTAGGAGAACTATTTCTAATTCAAAACAACAGTGATAATCAACTTTATTCAATTATCCACTTCTGCTGTCTTGACGCCATGGTTGGGGGTGGTCAGATTACCAATTAAAAATGGAATACCACAGTTCCAGCAAGCAAGCCCCAGGGGCTTAGCAAAGTGTTAGAGCCCTCCTTTGATAGGATAGCAAGGGGTCCTTCTTGGCTGCCTGACACGTGTGCATTTCTCCAAAGGCCAAGGAATGCTGGAGAGCTTGGACTGACCTTATTCTTGATGGAATAGTTCATTACTCTCACCTATAAAACAATACTGTTTTTACTATGATTCCACTATTTTTCCAAGATGGTAGGAGGCACTTACAGACCTTTCATTTGCTGAAGGTTACTAACCCCTGTCCTACCCCGACTGAAATCTCTTTTCCCACAAGAGCACAGTTCAGCTCTGAGACAGGACAGAAGAGCTTTCTCCTACATTGCATTTACAATTATTTTATAATGCTGTTAATTATAAGGATGATAAACACTGTTTCAGCTGAACAAAAACCATGTTGTCCAGTCTGCATTAGATGAAAAGGAAGGAGGAGAGCCGACCGAAAGATCTGTCCATTTTAGGTTATACTCCCAGTCTGGGAATGGTCTGGCTAGGCAAAGACTGGGTTTCAGGTACATTTTTCTGGATCATCATTACTATATTCCATTCCATTATATTATACTCCATTCATATTATGATGGAAGGTGTTGGAGGCTGCCTTGTTCATACTTAGCTAACAAATCTTCAAGTGTGATTGGCTCCAAGCCTACACCCCCTTTTTTAAAAAAAGATTTTATTTATTTATTTGAGAGAGAGAGAGAGACAGCGGCAGAGAACATGAGCAACAGAGATAGTTGGAGACAGCATAAGTGGGGAGGAGAGGGAGAAGCAGGCTTCCCCCGAGCATGGGGCCCAATGCGGGGCTTGATCTCAGGACCTTGGGATCATGGCCTGAGCCAAAGGCAGACGTTTAACTGACCCAGCCACCTAGGCACCCCCAAGGCTACTCTTAACAGCAATAATAGCACATACGTGAATCTCCTATTAATTTTCAACCAGGCACTAGATTTTTAACTTTCTTTTTTGGGCTGTTTCCCCCAAAATGCTGCGTTTTAGCAATATTTCCCCATACCACAGATATTCACCTACACCTAGAGTCCCTCCTTCCCTCCTGTCTAGTATCAGTTTGAGCCTAATTTGGGGGAGGAGAGTACCCATTAAGTAGTGTTTGATCCTTCTTCTTCACCTCTGAGCACCACTGCTTGGTCCATTAAACTAGCTTGGGAAAAGCAAGAGGTCTTTCTTAGAAAAAGGAATCCTAAGCTCAGTAAAATGCATTTCTGAGAAAAGGAAATTCTGGAAGCCTGCTATTCAGGCCCCTGAGTATAAAATTTTTATTTTTGGTTCTTCTAACTCATTTGCTTTTTCCATTTATTTCTTGTAAAATGGGCGTATTGTCTGAATTTTCTATAGGAAAAATGGTGTCATGTTTAGGACAAGATACTGTTTTGCACATTCTAATTCCTTTCACTTTATGATGGAAAAACCATTATTATTATTATTATTAAACACTCATTACCACTTTCAAAGCATCCCACTAGAATCAAGCTGTGGTATGCACCTTGGTGCCCTGCCTTATGATGGCAAGGTTAACGACAGAGATGTGACTTGCCTGGCCACTGGATACAGTGTCAGTGACATAGCTCTAAATAAATTTCCGAGGTCTTCTGACCAGTGGCTGAAGTCACTTGAAAACATTCACTCTACACAATCAGGTGAGCTAAGTGTCAAGCCTTGGCCAAGTTCCCCAATAAAGCTGAAACGCCCTTTCAGAGAGATTTCTGGAAGCCAAGTGGCCTGCACATCTGCAAGTCTGGCTTGAGGACACCATTTGCAATCAAGAGCCTGCTGGCATCATTCCTTGTCAGAGCAGCCTGTGATCCCCACACCTGCCCCACCCCACTCCTTACTGGCAACAGGGTCTGCTTGATGAGAATCAGACAGAAGCATGTGAGTCTCAGTTGGCACAGAAAGTTCACTGCTGTCCACCGACTCACAGATCAGATCCTACAAGGGCAAGGGGGTCAAGGGCTGAAGCCCTCTGGAGACACCCGTTCTTTATCAGGACGGGAGTTAAGAATCAATTGCTTTTGGCTCGTTACCCCCAATTTTTCAAATCCGAACGATCGCAAACTAGCTCATCTTCTGCTGTAAAGCACCCCTCGTCCACCGATCTCTTCTTTTTTAAAAATGGAGGGCACTTTTTGTTGGCAAGCCTTCTATACCTCCCTCAAGAGGAATTGCATTTGGGAGCTGATATGCAGCGCGTGTGTACACCCAGCATGTGTTTTCTCGTTCCCACCCTACATTGTTTGTTGAAATAAATATGGAAATAAGCCTGAGCAAGACAGCCAAGCCAGCCAAACTGAAATAAATTCATCACTCATGGGCTCTCAAGGGAAGGAAACCGTGCGTTTTTTTTCTAAATGATTATTTCTGAAGCACTGAAGGAATGGCCGTATCACTAATGAGGCTTGCGCGCCACGACTGCTGATTATAAATGACCTGCAGAGAGACAAGGAGATGGTGGTGAGGAAGGGGAGCCACTGGGAATGGGCCAGGGCAGGAGCTGTGGGCGGAGCTCCTGGTGGTGGCAAGCAGTGGAGAGGAGTACCCAGAATCACCACCTCCCCTCGCCCCCCCCCCCCCGCCTCGCTGATCCAGCACTGGGTCCCCAGAAGAGCGTGGGACTTACTCGGCATAACTTCAGGTCAATGGAAAGATGTCAAAAGTGCCCCAAAGATAGACAAGCATCCTGTGTACCAGCACTTGTGCCCCCATGAACAGCTCTCTACTCCTGTGCACGGAAGCCCCTGGCAGCATCCCAGGGTAAGAAGAGACTTGGGTGGAGAAGGCAGTGACATGCGCACCACATGAAGCCACTAAATGGTGCCATGGTTCCTTGGCCCCTGAGAGCCTGCCTGATGGCAAGATCCCAGGAATACAGGAAGAGCAGGTGTAAGCACCGTTCATGAGATGCAATTCTTCCGCAGAGCTGGGGAATTCCGGGACCGGCTGGCCACAAGGGACTTGCAAACAAACAAGGGGATCATAATGCTTGGATGGAGAGAGCCCTGGCAGATCCCAAGGAAACTGTGTCTCACAGATTCGTGTTTCAATCTCCTGGCATGACCAGATGAGAATCACTCAAGAGAACACACTGGGCCATGTTAACAGCAGCAGTGAGAAGGCCCGGCAAGGAATATTCTTGACACATGAAATGACCCAGTCTCCAAGGGCAAGGGCAGAAGGACGTGGGTAGTACCTTCGTAAAATGAGTGTAAAATAAGTAACTCTTGGGGATATGATGGACAGCGCAGAGACTGTAGTTAATAATACTGTGCTGCATATTTGAAAGTGGCTAAGACAGTAGATCCTAAAAGTCCTCATTACAAGAAAAAAACATTTTTTTGGTAACTGTGTATGGTGACAGAGGGTAACCTGATTTACTGCGGCGATCCTTTGATAACATATACAGATATTGTACACTTGAAACTAACATAATGTTGTATGTCAATGACATCTCAATAAAAAATAAATAAAATGGGTATATTATTTAACCCAAGGAAATGCACTAATTATTCTTACATCCTTACAGAAAGGTAGAGGCGGAAAGGAGCTTCTGCAGCCAGTCAGACAAAGACGCCATGACAGGGCACGAGATAGGTCAGTGAGGCATGGTGCTGGCCCACGTTCCTGAACTTCTGGAAGACGGTTTGCTCTGTTGGCCCTTTGCGGCAACGTACTCTCTGGAGGCTCGGGTGGGGCTGCACGGCAGCTTCTCATCTGTCCCGTGCCTTCTTCTGCACACGCATTCAAGGGTGGAGAGTCCTATGTGGCCAGAGTAAAGCCCTGGGCTCCCAGCTCTTGACTCCAGGAGCACTCTAGCTGTTCTAGGTTATCAGCAGCTGGTCCCGTCACAGTGATTGTGAGTGAAGCAAGGATTCTGGAATATCACCCTCCATTTCCTAAATGTCCACAGGCATAGCAGTGCTAGAACCAAAAGACACGAGCTCAATCTAGTCTTTAAATGTCCCAAGGCCATACTGGTTTTTTTTTAAAAAAAAAAAGAGGAAAAAGAAGGAAACAAAAGACTAAGTCTAAAGTTGCACTCCGTTAACTTCCGCTTTTCAGCCTCGTCACTCCCTCCCCACGGCCCTCCTGGGCAACACAGAGCAGCAAAGAGAAAAGCAACACACAGCAGGCCCCAACATTCCTTCCCTTCATCACTGGGGTGAAGGCTATTTCCAGGCCTCTCTTTCTCTCTCATCTTCTCCATGTAGGGCCAAAGAATAAACAAGGGTTCTCAAATAATCCTAACAAAGAAAAGAGTTGAAAGTCACCCATTCCGAGAGGCAAGCTCCTTGCCTTGCCGCTTCCAACAGAGGAGCAGAGAGCGTCCCCCCAGATGCTGCCTCACTATCGTCTAATGAGTCTGACCCCCGGCCGCAGCTCTAAAAGGGTGCAGCGGCGTGTCAGTGTAAACAGCTAAGCCTAGTGTCATGTCAAGTGGTAACAAGGCCACTGCTGCTTTTTTACAAGCGCTGTGCACTTAGCAGATAAAAATGAGCATCCTATCGCCGGCCTCCACGAGTCACACTTATCAACAGTGAGAAGAAACAATGCTTTGTTTGATAGGTGTTGCTTGGTGCCGGGGATAGGAAGTCAAATTTCGTACAGGCTGCCCATTAGCATGATGAAAAGGCGAGGAACAGCTGCATTAACAGAATCTTTCTGCACGTGTCCGCTGGTAAGCCGTACAGGGCTTCCTGATGTTCCCGCCAATAAAGAGAACTAATTACCCTCCACAATGCCACCTGGGCTTGAGACAACCAATGTCAGGAAAGGGCTTTGACAAACACATTTATTTGTCCAGGACCAAGTCCAGGGCCAGCAACCTCCATTCTTCCCGGTATCACAGTGGAGCCAGATGCACACAAGATCAATAAAAGGTCCATAGTTCACTGCAGGGTGGGAGCACTACCTGCAGACGAGGCGGCCCCTGGGAGGAGGGAGGCTTCCAGCCACAGCGGTGGCGATGTTCCCAGCCCGCCCTGAGTACAGCTCTGCTCGGGGACCGGAACTGGACACTGAGCTGAAGTTCTCATTGGAAGAGAGCAGGGAGGTTGCAAAGATGTCAGACAGCGAGGGGGAGTTGAAAAAAAGGGAGGGGTGTTTCATTGATGCTAAAGCTCTTGCTTTTTAACAGAAGTACTGTAAGCAGATGTATATTGGTCGACACTATATTATTGGTTGACACTATCATATTGCATTTCGTATGCAAGGGAAGTAGTGTACAGAGGAGATGAGCATATCGTATATCTGGAAAAGGAAGAGAAACGGCATTTATTGAGCACCTAGTGTGTACCAGTCATTTTCAGATACATTATCGAGTTCGATTCCCATACTCCTGGGGGGTTGGATTTCTAGACATGTATACACAGATGCATACAGACATATGCATACCACACACACACACACACACACACACACAGACTGAGGAAAGCAAGGCTTAAGGAGATTAATCAACTTGCTCAAAATCACACCCCTAGGGCTGGATTCACACCTCGATCCATCAGACTTGAAAGTCCCTGCTCAATCCATACGTCAATGCTGAGCACCTAGCCTGCGCCAGAAGTCAGGTGATCTGATTTTTGGAGTTATTGGAGTCCCTTTCTCAAGCTGCTGGGACTTTCAGGAAGCTCTCGGGCTGTCTGTGGGTCCCCTGCCATCCGTGAGGCTTTACTGAGATAAACAGCCCGCCTCCTTTTGTTAGTTGCAACAATTTCTTCAACTTCTTCCTCTAAAGAAAAGGTAGGACTGAAACTGTTAACTAGTGGCATCTGTTCTTGCCAAAGCTCTGTGTGTATCCATTTGATAATGGGGCTCTGACCACCACCTTATTTCCCTCAGCCCGACTCCTCCGTGTACTGTAGATCTCAGCACACTACAGAGAGGACGTGCCTATCTTTCTCCTGAAGGCGAGTGTGTTACTGAGACATGTCTCCTTTCTCAGTACGTGTGCTCCTGTTTAAAAAACACAGCAGACACTAACTTGGAATATCACTGTTTTAGATTTACTACTCAGTTCTAGTACGGGGAGGTACAGTGTTTCAAAAACTATGATCTAAAATGCTGACTTGCCATCAGGTCTTAATTACCCATGTTTAAGGGCAATGTAAAAATGAAGCCGGTTACTTAATATTCATGATAAATTCATCTAGCCCATATTTTTACCTTTTCAGTTCCTCAAATCTTATGTTCGAGAGAAATTTATGGACTGCCTATTCATAGATATAGGTAAATTATATATAGTCGGTGTTTTTCTAGAAGTTACTCATAACGTACCTTAAATTGTTTGCATTTTCTAATGAAATGGCTACTATCCTGAGTTTAACAGTCAAGACTCTCCTGCTTGGTCTGGTCCCGTCCTAGTCTGGATCCCATCTGTTTCATGGTGGGGACCTCCCCTCATTTCCTGAGACCTCACTCAAAGGCCTGATGAGGCAACCTCCTGTGGGCGGCCTCAAGGCCACGGAGAAACAGCCCACCCGGCGAAGGGGAAAGTTTTCCCCACAGGGCCCCTGGGAGGTGCCATTTTCGTCTTCTATTGCACTGCACTGACATTTTTAAATTATAATGACTCCATATCCCAAATGAGTCCTAAGAACATTCTGAATCAGCTAATTAATAAATCAATTGCTCTTCAGGATGGCATTTATCAAATTCACAACTAATATGTGAGGTGAGGTTAGAGGGGAAGTCTGCAGCTGCTACACCACTGGTAGAATGTAGAACCAGCTTGTTCCCAAACCGTCACCACACTCTGGCTATAAGTAAAGCACCTTCAAGCATCTATGCACACTCTTGGAGTCCGATGGGGTACCATTTCATCGAAGGAGACAACGACTTACGGAATAATGAGTAGTTGCTCGAAAGAAGGAAAAACAGGAGCATCCCTACTAATCAGACACTTGGTGTCCCATATGGTGGAAGTAACTGAAACATCCTTCTGGCCACACTGTGGAACTAAGATTAAAATCAATTAGATGCCACTGTTTAGATGTTGGTGGCATTCTGGTGTCTTTATCCTGTTCATTAGGCACACATATGAAATGGGGACCGACAACGCCACGCTGGGCATACTCCTTCTCAAAGAGCAGACCATTGGTGAACTTCTCAATTTCATAAGACCCGAACCTTTTCCTATAGGCTTCAGAATCCTTGCCAATGCATTTGCAATCGGTCAGGACAATGAGGCTGTCAAAGCAGCAGGACAGCATGAACTGCTCTTAACTGTCTGCCCAGAGCCCTGTACCATCTCCATTTCTCTCTCCTAGACTGGATCCTCCCCATCCACGCGGCCCACTGCCCTTCTTTTCATGCTGCCCAGTGGCTGGCACTGGTAGTGTGCGTGGGAGAGAGGAAGTACAAGAAAACAGCACATACGTGCAGACCTTCAAAGGTGGCATGACATGAAGTTGGACTGAAGAGAGCAAAGCTGGGGGAAAGCCCCTGCTCAGAGGCCGGAGGTTTGGGCAAAAGCTCGTCACTGGTATAGTTCAATTCTGGCCCCACATCATTTACCCTCTTTTCCTTCTTTATTTATATCATTCTGAACACACTTTTTCTCTTGGAGGGGATTTTTTTTTGAGGGGGGGTAAAGGAGAAAAAATGGGTGTTGGCCGTTCAGTTAAATGATTGCTCAACCCTCCCGGCTCCCAGAATCGCATCCCGAAGGCAGATATCAAGAAGAGAGTATATGTGTGGGGAATCAGCAGTGTCCGTGTCTACCAGAGAGGACAGTCAAAGAAGAAAGAAGATGGAAGGGGAGAAATGGGGGGCGGGACTGGCAAAAGACAAGGGGAAGGAATTAGACATACAGCTGCACTAGACAGAGTACATAGAGGGCACACCAACACAGAGAGGGGAAAAGACATAAATTAAGAATGAAAATAGAAAAGAGTGTCTTTATCCAAGGTCAGGGTGTCTGAATCAGGTCAGCTTGGCAGAGATACCCAGGCCGGAATGAAAGTTAGAAAAATGAAGTGCAAGGAAATCATATTTTGCTGTATGACAAGTTCATTTCTGAACACAGAGATGTCAGAAAGTTTCCGTTAATGCCCATGTTCTCTTCATGACTGTACTAAGATCTCACACACTAAGTGCTACCCAGAATGAGACCGACTTGAGACCAAGCAAAAGCAGGAAACCACTTTAAGTACAACTTTACTCACTCGGTGTTTTTGGCTTTAAAACAGATGCTTAACTTAACTCAAGCATTTGTGATGGGATTCTTCTTTTCTATTTTATAGTCCCATTTATAAATCTACGGTAAGGGGTATATAATCATCTCCTATGCCCGACACTATGATAATTCTGAAATACAAACTGAATAAATACATAGGTAGGTCATTTTCAAAATGATTTTTATTTGCTCAACAGATTGAATCTGTGCTGTGGTAAAATTACAGTTGGTTAAGCAAATCTTGAGTCAGAGTAAGGTTTATCAGGGTGATATTGATCTTTAACCCATTAGTCAAGAATATAGTTTTAGGAGCTGGAAGAAATTCTAACATCCATACAAACAGAGAACTCACAGAGTTTGAAATGCCCCAAGCAGACTTTCTTACAGTTATTTGTGACAGTTTGACAGTGACGAAAAAAAAAAAAAAAATCAGGAGCTGGAATGCTTTCTCCCCCACGTTGTGGCTGGCTTTATGTAAGACTTCATAGACCATCTTGTGCCTTAATTTCCCTTTCTGCAGATTGCCAGGAGCCTTGTCGACTAGATTGCAGGTTATAATGAGTTAGCATTCAAGCTTATTTTTATTTTACTAGCCCGAGTCTGTCCCCAAACTAAGCATTTTTGTCTGTAAGAGGAGGAACTTAAGAAATAAAGGATCTATTAATATCTTAAATATTATTTTCTAGTCACAGATATATTTTAAAGCAGTCATTAGTTTACGACTTTTGGTGGCAGAGAGAGCTTTTCCCTACAGCTGCAGTCCTTAAGACGTAGCTCCATTTAAACATGCTTGCTTCGCCTCTATACTTAAAAATACCAATTGGGTGGCTTCATCAGGATATCCTGTAATTTAGAAAATCAAGGTGATTCGTCTGGATGGAGAAAAACCGTGTGGATTTCCCCATGCAGCTACCAATCCATGTCACAGCTTTTAGAGAGCAGAAAGGCGGTTGGCGATTTGGCAGTGGGGACAGGAGGGACCCCAAACTGTATAATAAGCCCGAATGGATCAGCTTTTTCTCACACCATTCAATAAAATTTTCACAGTTCACACTTAGGATTTTCTGAGTCTAGGCAGGCCAGAGACTGAGTAATGGAACTGAGCTCTAACTGACTTGCAAATGGGTATAAATTTCACTACTTAAATCTCTCTGCGTTCCTCCCTCCCTCCCTGCGCCCCCATCCCCCCTCCATTATCCAGGCTGCGTAAGATTAGAACATTTAAAAAGACATAGAGTGTTCTTTCTTTTCAGTCAGTATAGATCGTCATTTCTCTAGGTAAGTGTGGAAACTGGGGGGCCAAGGGCAGAGCAGAGAGAACAAGATGGCTCACTGATCCGATCTGTTGAGCAAATCGCAAAAATATTTTAAGTGGTTCCTGCAAGGATCATAAGGGATTACATAACGCCTGTTTTGAATGTATTTTCCACATATACTTGACACTGTCCTTTTCTCTCCTGAACTTCTGGCAGCTGAGGTTATAGGGAAGGGTTAGGTAAGCTCGAACACCTTTCTTGAGCCTCTATACACAGCCTCTTAAATATGATTTAGAGGGTTGGGAATGATTAAGGAACAAGGTGCTACGGTGGGCACCAGGTGGCTGACTGTGCAGCTCACTGACCACAGAACCTTCCAGCATACTTCCCAACCATGCCTAGTCCCTCATCCCCACAGTCCTGGCAATAACAGGAAACACACTTCACCGCATTATGAGGACGCAGACTCCACTGCTACTGCTATTGTTGTGGAAGTCTCGCTTGAAAGGGAAAGTTAATCTGGAGGAATGGAACGACTGCCACTGACTGCGGGGCCAGGCCAGGCTCACAAAGCCGGGAACCCTCAAGAGCAGAAAGTCCCATCTGCCTGCGTGGGACTTGGGAAGATGCGGAACTGGGGATATTTTGTTTGTTTGTTTGTTTGTTTACTCACTGGAATGTTTGATCGGGGCAAGAGGCTATTTTAGGGGCCTCTAATCTCACCCGTTTGATTTGCTTTGCTCTTAAGCATGTGTGCTTAGTAAATTATATATGGTAAGCGACCCTGGGGTATGCGAGCCCATCTCCTTTAATACACTCTTCCATTCTGACAAGGAGCTTCAGTGGCTTGGAATAATCCTCTTCAATTGACAAAAGCAGCCCCCAATTTCTAAGTTTTTAAACCATTAGTGGCTGATCAGTTGCAACAAATATGCCACCACCGCCGCCGCTGCACCTAATGATTGAATTTTAAATATTCATGATGGATGGATGTCTGTGTGTGTGCACAGAAATGACAGCATCGACGGCTGCTTCTCACCAGGGCACTGGTGAAGCTGAGCAGAAGCTGCATATGTCAGATATTTTCTGGTTAAATATTCCAGTCATTAAAAAAATTATTCTATCATATAGATTGAGCGGCATTAATGTGTGAGACATATGCGTCTACAAATACACAATGTCGAAATGGGCAGAGCTCTTCCCTCAAAAACAATCCGTTAATCATTCAAAAAAAAAAAAAAAAAAACCACTGAACACACCAGCAATTTTGATAGTGGTTATGCTGGGGTGTTGTGATATTCAGTGATTTAAATGTTCTTATTTTTGCTTCTCTGTGTTTTCAAAAACATTTTGTACGATAAACATATGATGTCTTCTTATGATAAAAGCTAACTTAAAAATCCCATGCTAAGCAAAATAACTAGATACCATTTTGACCAATAAAAAAAAAATTCCTCCTTGAGAAACGTGCACAGATAGCTTATACAAATAAAGATGAAAGAGGAGACGGAAGTAAGCTATGTCTAAGTTTCAGCTATAAGGTAAGTGAGAAGAAAGATCTATTTCTCTTCTAAGACTAGAGAAAAGGTAAGTTAATTTTTAGAGGAAATTCAACAGAGAGGATATAGTGATCAGAAAAGGGATGTAGGTGCTTTATGGGATGAAATGACACCAAATGTATTTCTTTGGCCATTATTTGTGGCTGAGATTATAAACCACTAAGAGAAATGAGCTGAACTGAATAATGCCCTCTGTTTTGACCTACTGGGATGAGCCCTCATTTCTTTCTTTTTTCTCTCTTCTCTTTCTGTTCCTTTTTAACTGTTCTTTTCTGGAAATGTCTTTCCTGACATACATATTTAAACATTATTCAATCACACTCTTTCTTGCATTGTACCTTCATGCCATCCTTGTTCAAATGAACACACATTTAATAGTATTTATGACCACCCCGATCCCAGGAAAAGGGAAGAAATAATGAACAAGCACAGGTATCATAGAGACCCAAACCAGATACACTTAAACGGCTATGTGTCTGAACACTTAGGTCATTCTGTGACAAGATTCTTTAGTTCTCCAGACCAGTGACTAAGTGGTTAAAAGAAAAACTGTATTAACTGCTTGCCTCTGATTGGTCCCTAGAAATTTCCTGTAGAAAAGGATTAGAGCAGATACGTTGAAAGGAGGGCCCAGATTCTGCATCTACAAGAAACATAGGGAGAAAAATAAGACAAGGTCTGACCTCGTGGCTGATAAATGGGTGAAACTATACAACCAGCTTTGGCTCTCCCCGGTTTTAAGAGGTTAGATCGTGAGTTTGCGCAGGAGAAGGAGAAACAGCAGGGATGGGAAATGATGAAGGCAAAAGGAGCCTCACTGGAAAAACAAGTTTTAAATTTTGAATCTGAAAATAATGTGCCTCATAACAACAATATTCTTGGTAGCAATGACATCCCCAAGTACTGACTAGTTGACTCACATGAGAGCCACTGCAACTTAAGCGCTTGGCTTTTCATCGGTCATGTTTGCTCCATCCTATCAAAATACCCCTTTACACCCCATCTGTGGTTCAGCTCATTTCCTTGAAATTTTACATAAAATTCTGAAAGGGCACTTTTCTCTAATTGTTAACATTTAAAATAATATTTGGTACTTACAGAAATTATGCAGAAACTATATATATATATATTTTAAAGATTTTACTTATTTATTTGACAGAGAGAGAGAGAGAGAGAGATCACAAGTAGGCAGAGAGATAGGCAGAGAGATGGGGAAGCAGACTCCCTGCCAAGCAGAGATCCCAACGTGGGGCTCAATCTCAGGACCCTGGGATCATGACCTGACCTGAAGGCGGAGGCTTAACCCACTGAGCCATCCACGTGCCCCAGAAAATTACCTTTTAAGACAATATAGCTTAGTATGCTTACTGGACACAAAATTACGTATGGGCCTTTCCCTATATGTAAAGCCACGTGTTCCATGCCTTAGGGGTGAGATTTTATGGATGAACATAGCTATTGACATTGCAGATCATCTTTTTAGTTGGCTTAAAATTCTCCCTTGCCTAAAACCCAAACTTACTTAGATTCAGTGGTTTTTTCCCCCCCTTCTTCTAGATTCTGTGCATTTGTAGCTAGCTGTCCTCAGCTTGTATCAGGATAAAAAAAGATGAACAAGTAGCAATTTATGAATTCTAAGGTTCAACATGGTTCTGTGTAAAAAGAAAGTAAACATTTAAACAATGACCAAACAAAATCCCAAGAGATCGTTTCAAGTCATCACTGTTCTCTTAGCACTCTGTTTATCCGGTTAATCTCATTGTGTGTAATTTAAATGACCATACCTCCCGATCTGCCCAGGACATTTCTGGCTTCGAATGGTTGTCCTGGAGACCCATTTGGTTAGTGGCTCGTTTAACACTCAGAAGAGTCCTGGTTTGGATGATAAATTAGATGGAATTGTTTGAGGTTTCTCAGGAGCCAACAAGATAAGCGAGATTGTGTTTTCAACTTTTAGCACTGGAACAAACCTCAACCTCGTATATTTCCTTTGCTTCCAAAAGGGCTGCTGAGAGAATAAAGGTTTTGCTGTACATATATACCCATGTTATGATGGAACTATTTGCAAGGTGAAAAAAGAAAAGAGGGCATTCTACCAACATGTAGAATATGGTCAACCCTAGAAGATTACCCATATTTTAAGAGCCCCTTTCCAGAAAAGTAGGAAATTGTGGTGGCTTTAGATGGAAGGTCTGTGGATTTTAAACTTTCATTCCATTGGCAATTTGGGTTCCAGAACTTTCTATTTTCCTTGCAAATACTGTCCCTTTGGATGTCTTCTTTCTGAAGGTAGCAATGTTCGTATAACCCTGCAGACTCCCCACTGGGGTTCCTAAAACTAACTAGAACTAGGAACTGAAGTCCAACTTCTTAGATACATAAGACTTAGGACAAACCGAATTCTTTGGGGGTCCTATTTATCTATGGCCCATGCCTGCTATTGGCTAGCAGGTTTGGCATCACTGACTGAAAATGCCACCTGGACTCCTTTCTCCTTCTCCACAGTTTTTTGAGACTCCTCAAAAAACTGAAAGGCTAGCTTCCTTTCACTCTGAAAATCCAATTTATGTTACCAATGCCCAGGGCTGTGAATGCTGGAGCTCAGAGGGAAACACGGGAGAAAAGGAAGAAAAGGAGCATGAAAGAGCAACCCAACTGTTTTAGAATACAGAATGTCTTCAGGCTTTTCTCTTCATAAACACTGACAACCAACATATAAATAGTTCATTATTTCCATTTTCCAAACAGAGTGTCCACCTTCATACCTGGCAATATGGGACTAATACATAAAGACGTGAAATAGGTTGGGGGAGCACAATGGCTCGGATTCTCACGCAGAAAGTAGATTTTGTGTGCATGGCTTCGGGACTCCTCTGGATATTGCAAATGAAATAGCAAAGCATGTATGTTTGCAGAGTGATCATTCCAGTTTGTAGACAAATGTTCTCGCACAAAAACAATGGCCACTTGGGACGCCTGGGTGGCTCAGTGGGTTAAGCCTCTGCCTTCCACTCAGGTCATGATCTCAGGGTCCTGGGATCGAGTCCGGCATTGGGCTCTCTGCTTGGCAGGGGGCCTGCTTCCTCCTCTCTCTCTGCCTGCCTCTCTGCCTACTTGTGATCTCTTTTGTCACATAAATAAATAAAATCTTAAAAAAACAAAAACAAAAACAATGGCCACTTGTGAAGAGCTGATCATTCAGGGAAGGTGAAGGGCTGCTATCCAAGAAACTGACCTCAAAGACTTCTCGAGTGACGACCTGAGGAGTCACTGATAGGAAACGGAGTAGGAAACTCCTTTCTACATCTCTACTCTTCGTCTCTTTCAGACAAAGAAGGAGGTTCTAAGACCCTGATTACCTTGGAGCTTGCTGACTAAAATCCATTGGACTGGTAAATCTTTACCTCATTACTACCAGCTCTGTCGCAGACTATCTTAACCATATAGAATATTACAGATTCATAGTTCACCATCTGTGGGAATCAGGCTCAGGGGCAGTCCAAATTTTCGAATTATTAAGAACATATTTGGGAATACTTGTTCTGTTCTGCTAAAAATCATTTAATCAGTATATATCATCGCATTAATGAATGAAGCTTGATGAAAACTTTGTAAGGCATGACAATTTTAGGGGTGAGTTTCACAGTTTCTTATAACCTCTCTGCAAATCACCTTATGCACAAATCATGGTTAGAGAGTAAAGTGTAAAAGATACAGGAAATCACCACAGGTCCAAATTAAGCTATCACCAATAGCTTAATTGTATTCCCAATGTCCGCGAAGATTCAGAGAACTGTGTATTTTTAGTTGCATGGTACTTTTCCCATTTCTGGATTGTTAGTAATCCATTCCAGGAATTGCACGTTTGCCAAAGTGCGTAAGAAGTATCCTGGTTAAGGCGTAAGTCGATTCCTTCCTTATTAGACTCAGCTATTGTGAAATGGAAAGAGCCCATCAGATTTGTCTCCTGGCTCTGCCCTTCATGGGGTGGGTGCTCCTGGCCAAGTCATGCACCTTCTATGGGGCTCTGTTTTCTTACGTATTTGTCCTCTCAGGTGAAGATGAAAAGAAGCAAGGTTTGTGAAAACGATCTGTAAACAGGAGTGCACAGTACATGTTACTACTGTCCTCTGGTGTTATAGATGAAGAACTGATGACCCAGAAAGACAGATGATGAAGTGACCAGAGACAGAAGTAACTCCATTATGAAAGGGCAGCCAGCCCCGGCAGCTCTGAGTTTCAGGGAACGCATGCCTTCTCATTTCCGCTTGTATCTGGACACAGACGAATGCCAAGCTTCCGATCTACCTAAAGTTTCATCAGTTTCAAGTGGTATCAAAAAAGTTGCTTCTTTCTTCATCATAACAGTATGCTCCCCTTTGAAGATGGCAAAACCAAACTAACGGACGTTGCTCAGGACACTCAGATATTCTGGCTATAGAACGGTTGTTAGAGTCTCAAGTGAACAAAGTGAAAGAGGAGTGGGTGTGAGGTGGGAGGGGCAGGTGCAGGTGTCTTTGCTGGATGCCAGCAGGGAGCAAAGCCAGAAGGATGCTTTGAGGATTACAGAGCAGCGGGCCTGGAGGTCCCTAGAGGGCAGGGGTTTAGAGGCTGGGTGAGAACACACAAAAGGCTCTTCAGGAGGGAAATGATCTCTGATCACCTCTGTGCTGAGGCGAGCAGTGAACCCGATATAACACCTCAGTGATAATTCCCTTGCCGAGGTCTTCAGGCACCCCAGTTAGAAAGTCAGAGGATGTGAAGGAACTTCAGGACTGCAAAAGGTTAAGGGAGCCGGATGGTGTCTGAGTACAAGTGCTGCCTGTCACCAGCTCTGAGACCTTGGTTGAGAGCATTTCCATGCCTCAGTTTCTTCACCGGAAAACAAAGGAAAATAACCTCACAGGTGGTTTGAGAATGAGGTCTGATATCTACGAAGCTTTGATCTCACTGACTGGCATATAGTAAGTGTTCAAGAAATGTCAACTGTTTATGCTGCTAATTCAGCTTCCTCAGTTCCAGGGAGAAAACCCAGGGCCGGAGACGGATAGGGAGGGCCTCACTCAAATCCACAAGTCTCAGATTAATGGCAAAATATGTACAAAATAGCTAATCATGTTGCCACAATCACAGTACATTTTCCTCCACACCCTGTGCAAATTTTGATGCCTAGTATGTCCTGGGATGGCCATCTGTTGAATGGGCTGGATGAGCCTGGAGAGCCCTTCCAGGACTACAGAATCAATTATGTTTATTTAATGCCACAGCAATACGGAAAACCATGTCTCAATGTTCTATATTGATGGTGGAGAATATTTTCATAGATAACCCTCAGATGCAGATGATCCACTCGATACTGGTTCGGGTCTGGTGGCAAGAGCAGAGAGCAAAACCGTGCAGTCTAATCCAGGAGGCCGCTGTCCTCAGGATGACCCCACTCCAGGCTTAAGATCACTTACCAAGCTGAATGCTGTTTGGGGAGCAAGGCCTGCCCATTGTTCTAGAACACAGTGTGGGGGCTTTGGTCTTCTAGGGCTCTCTCCAGCAGTATGGGAGCTGTCAGATAAATGCCACTGGAGACATGTTCCTCTCTACCGATGGCCCCAGCCAGGCTGGGGAATCTGCTCCTTAGGCTCTCACAGGTCATCGTGACTGTTCTCAACCCCCCACCTCCCACCGCCTCCCTGTTTCCTAAATCATGTATGTGCCCTCCCCCAGGAGAAAGGGAAATCAAGTTTATTGAATCTACCGACCATCTACCTCCACTTCGCAGTCAGGGGGCTTGGATGTGGGGGTGGCTCTGTGTCTAGGGCTCTGTCCCTTACCACTAAAGTTGGGTATGTGTAAATGTCTAAGGTTTCCAGACTACCCACCAGAGCACGAATGGGGTGGAAACGGAGCAGGGTGTCATAAGGTAAGCAATCCTGTCCTTACTCTGTTGAACATGAATTTCATCCTGTGCTACGTACTAGTGGATGATAAATCTCGGGGTCTGGCACTTAGGGAGGTCTGAGGGATGAAGCTGCCGCAAGATAAGTGTTTTATGCAGAGGGATGAACCACCATCAGAATAAAAAGTTTATCATTGTATACATTAGAGAAAAAAAGTTTGTCTGAGTAAAATGGCTTCAGAGATGTTTTACAGTTAAAGCAATTTTCAAAAGGCCCCCCTCTATTTTTCCCCCCTGTTTTTCAACACATGTTCTAAATTTATCATCCTACTGCCTATCTATCTACATGCGCTGCCTGGTGCTCTTTGCTTCGTATTTCCAAAGACTTCTTAGTTCTTCAGGTTTAAAATCACCATGGAATTTATAAGGAGTGAAAATATTCCCCAGCCTTACATTTCGATGGCTCCCTCTACGTTATGAAGTGCTTTTATGCACATTATCTCATCTTTACCATGAGCATCAAAGGTTTGATATCATTTGGAGAGCGTAAGACTAGTTCAGGTCTGCGGAGATTGTATTACAAAGCCCTTCTTTCTAGATTTTAATTTCCACATGGCAGCAAAAAATGTTACGAGTTTACAGAAAAACAAAATCAACTCATTATGAGGAAACCACTCCTAGCTTCCTTATAAAAATTCCTTATAAAAATTGTTCCAAATGTGGGCTCTTGGAAAACTCCCACTCCCCCTTCAAGATGGTTTAAGGCCTCGCTTTTTCTAGAGCACCGACCTTAGACTGACTCATTCCCCACGGGACCACGCGCCCTTCTCCAGGACTCCAGACGCACCCGTGTTCACCAGCATGCTAGCTTGTTCCACAGGGCACTGCCATGTCTGACTGGATAACAAGCTCCTTGACGCCATGGCAATGTCTTGCTTTTATGTCCCCTGTTCTTACCCAGTCCACTGGGAGGTATGTGGGAGGTATTCAGGATGCTATGGAATGAGTGGAGAGAAAAACACATAGGAAACAGGCACCATTTGGAGAGCGCACAGTGTGAATGGGGGCCTTCTAATGTGCTCACAGTATATTCTCAAGTAAGAAGATGAGTATCCATAGCTCTTATCATTTAGGAAGTCAAATTCAAATCAGGCACAGGAGAAAAGGAGTCAGAAGGATGCTCCTGTAAGCACAAGACCTTGAAATTTAGGGAATCTGGGTGGACACAACAGTGGTTGAGCTTAATTCTCTCTTCCAGCCTATGCCAATCTCTGGATAGGAAGATACCAAGGACATGGAAGGAGCAGGAGGTACTCAGAGTCCAAAAGCAAAGGAAAGCCTTCATCTTTTTTTTTCTTTTTCTTTTCTTTTTTAATTAATTATTTTTATTAACATATAATGTATTATTGTCCCCAGGGGTACAGGTCTGTGAATTATCAGGCTTACACACTTCACTGCACTCACCGTAGCACATACCCTCCCCAGTGTCCATAACCCAACCACCTTCTCCCTACCCACCACCTCCCAGCAAACCTCAGGTTGTTTTGGGAGATCAAAAGTCTCTTATGGTTTGTCTCCCTCCTGATCCCATCTTGTTTCATTTTTTTTCCTTCCCTTTTCATTTTTCCTTCCCTACCCCCCAAACTTCCCATCTGCCTCTCAAATTCCTCATATCAGGGAGATCATATGATAACTGTAAAAGGCTTCATCTTGATTTGTTATGCGCTGCAGGCAGAGGCTGGAGTAAAGCCTCTTGCCCAAGTCCTAAGAGGCTGCAAAGCCCTGGAGTAAGAGCTAAAACCACACTTAAGCCACGAGAACCTTATACCTTTAAGAAAGTGGCGGTCTCTCACCTCTAAACTTTGTGATCCAATGGAGAGGACAAGAGCATTCTGGTGCCCCATCCCAACCACCAGAAGAAAGTAAATCAACAATTATAATCTTTGCTATTATTGAAGAATATAATTTGCAACTCTTAGGAGACTGCAACTCATAAGCCCTATCTATGTGCTATTTTGTAATATTAACAGATGCTTAAGGCAACAATAAATACAAATACACAAAGGGGAGGCAAAACTGTGTATGAGTGTCTACGTGGCCCCCGATTTTAAATCCTAGTCATGAGAAAAACGAAGGAAAATCCAAATAAGGAAAAGTCACAAAAACGCAACTTGAATGATGATAATTAATTAGCATGGGCATAATGAAGTTTTGTCATTTTCAACAACAAATAGAGCCCAGAGCAAACAGGGAACACAAATATCAGTGACATTAAACATCAAAAAGAAAGAGGAGTGGGGAGTAGGTTTAACCTCTGCACCGGGTTTGCTGCTGGCCGAGGCAGGGAGAGGTTTAAAGGAGATTAAGAAAGATAAATAATGTCTGTTGAACCACTCTTTGGCTGTAAGCATCCAGTCAAGCAGAGGGTCTGTTTTGAGACAGCAGGCTCACAGACACCCAATGGGGCCAGGAGGAAAGGCAGCGAGGCGAGGCAGCACTGGCTCTAGAACATGATGGGGGGGGGTCCCTCCGCCCCATCACCCCCACTCTACCCTCTAGGGAACCCGAAAGGAAACTGGCCATCACCAGGTTCTGATCCCATGGTCTTAGATCTTCTTCTTTAGTGTCTAACAAATAAACCTACTGACAGTAAGTTTTCTTGCTCACTGTCTTGACTAAAAGAGCCCTATTTGTTCTCAGAATCACAGAATTTCAGAGATTGGACCTTAAAGGTCACTGAGGCCACCCATCAGTTTATCAAGTGGTCATTTGGCCTAGGATCACCTCTAGTGAAAAAGACCTTATTTCCTCTCAAAGCAGTTACCACTATCCTGCAGCAGCTCTGAATATTAGCGAATCCTTCCTTAGATTGAGCCAAAATTGGTCTTTCTGAAACATCCACCTTTGGCCCCTGGGTAGAGAATAAATCTAAACGAACTACAGCATGAGAACCTTCCAAATGTCAGATAACGCTATTATGTGCTACCCAAGTCCTCTCTACTTCAGGCTAGATACACTCGGTTCTTTTCAGCTTTTATCATACGGTTTTAAGCGTTCTCACCATTGTGGCTACCTTCCTCCAAACCCAATCCAGTTCCTCTACCTCTCTCTCCGAGTGCGGCATTCACCAGACACATGCCGCACAGTGTGGTCTACGAGCACAATCACGGTGGACCACCTCCCCTTTTCTGGGTTACCACATACTCCCTCATTCTCCAGCTGCGGTGCCTAGCAAGTTCTTTGCTACACTTCCTGAGCACCTATGGTGTGACAGGGACTGTCAGTGCTGGACAGACAATGACCGACAGACCAAGAATTAGCCCATGTTGCAGGGGCTGAGGTTATTCCTCTTTTATGCCTACGGGCCCGGAGACACAGAGAGGTTAAGTGGCTCATTTCAAGTCACACCATCACCAGCCAGGCTTCCACCAGGACTCCTGACAGACCTTATTTTGACAGTTCTGCCCAACAGTCCAAATTGTGGAGACTTTTTTAGATCTCCCTCCTTTCCTTTCAGCATACTGTCTTCTTCCTCCCAGCCCCAGCTCCTGTCCAGTTTGATAAACGTTCCCTTTATAACTTTATCAGAGTCATTCATAAAATTTTGACCAGGGCAGAGCTATGGCTGGGCTGCCTGATGACTCTGGCCTCCTTCTTTCTTTCTTTCTTCTTTTTTTCCTTTCTTTTTTTTGCAATGCAAGTGGGAATGATTCCATTTAGTCAAATTATGAGACTTTAAAAAAATGAATTCATTCTAAGTTCCTTGAAGGCTTGTCACATGTTACTTTGCATCCCACACAGCTATCTAACGCTCAAGAAAAGCCACTGAAAGAAGTACTGTGTTCTGAACTACAAGCCCTTGAGGAGGGCACAGGGGGGTGCCTCGTGCACTATCTACAGTATTTATAATTGGTTTCTCCTACTGACAGTTCCCTCATTACCCCAGCCTGTCTACTGGCCAATGTGACTCTGAACTTTCCACATGTCAGGAACACTGGTGACCACAGCCAGGAGGTAAGGCTTTGGAGACCGGGGATCTAACTGGACACTAGAGAATTTTAGAAAATGAACCATGTTGAAGATTGAATTGATCCTGACTGGATCAGAAGCAGGCCAGGTGAGAACTATCTGTCCACCGTGATAAGCCTGGTGTCCAGAAACCACAGAGAAGGAGATGTTTGTGGTCTATCCTTCATCTCTGAGGATGCCATGATGCATTATTACTGTACCTACTCTCTACACGTAATAATACCACAGTATCAAAGAGCAGCCTGAGTTCTTCGAAGCACCATCCATCTCAGCATGCCACAGAGCTGTTAACATGGTAGGTCAAACCGTGTCCCCAGATACATACTCCCAGGAAAAACATCTCTAATTTTATCCTGGAAGTCAGCTTGTCCTTTGACACCAATGTTATCAGCAGTTCTACATTTTCTAGAAACTATCTTCAAGTATGCTGGGATAAAGAACACTGAAAACAGCATGAATTTTGAAAATAATAACAAACAACGAGTACTTAGTAAGTGTCAACACAGTGCTCTTTAATTTACATGCATTATCTCATTCAACAGTCATGACAAATTTGAGAGAACTATATTGAAACTATTTCCAATTTATGGATAAGTAAACTGAGACACAGAGAGGTTAATTACCTTGCTTGTAATCAGCAGAGCGCTAAAACTTGAATCAGGCAGCTTAAGACTTATCCTCTTAAATACAGTATGTGTCACGCCAAGACACAGACACCAAGATGGTATTAAATGTGCAATGATTTTTTTCTTTTTCGAAAAAAGTGAGAGAAAATGGGATAGAGTCAGAGAGGCTGGGAGAGCTGTCAGGAGCCAGTGCAATTCTGACCTCCGGTGTAGGTGAGACAGGGAAGGTTGGTTGGAAAGGGCAGCCTCTGAGTCTGAGGGAGGCATGGCATGGGACACTGGGAGTCCCCGAGTCAGCTGTCAGAGCGGTCCTGGCTCCCCCAGACGGGTCTGCTTTAGTCAGTCATGGGTGGAGAGCGGCCATGGTGACGTGGGCTCCAGAGAAAAGCAGTGATGGGAGTCCAGAGAGTAGCCGCCGACCTGGTGTTCAAGGTCCCCTGGCCCATTCTCACGGCCGCCACCCGCTGCCTCCCATGAGCCTCAGGAGGGGGGCAGTTAATTTGTTCTTTAGGTGTAAAAAGTCCTATCAGAAGAATTTTCATCTATCACAGAGACATTTCAGAACCCACAGCCTGAGTTTCCAGACTCACTAATTCTTAGGCTACAGAGAGGAGGGCCTGACCCACAGAATCAGGGTCCAGTTTCCCAAAGATGCTGGGCAGAAGCCCTGCTCCTGGGAGGGGAGGATGGAATGGCCTCCTCCCAGCACCTGAAATAGACTTGCTTCAGGTGCATGACTCCGTTCGCAAAGAATGCTCTTTGTAGACAGTTTCATGGAGTCTCTGAGAGCCTTTGGGAGAGGGGTTTCTCAGGGACATATTCCAGAAAGTTCCCAGAGGGGAATCTCTTGTGCCATGGATCTTATGGAAATAAGTAGAGAAGTTCTAGGAATGGATCCTGGCTCAGTCCTAATGCTGCTCACACACTGTCCTTTTCATCTTTTCTCTCATTGTTTTCTTTTATCCTTAATCAATTCAGCCTTTATTCATGCACAAAATAAAGAAAAGTGTGATAGAACCACTTCCTTTATTTTGTTGAAACACAAGGAAAGCCAGGCTTATTTGTTCTCTTTGACCACTGTCGTGCACCTACCTAGTCAGGGATCTGGGTCAGTTCTAACTTTGTCTGTCTTTGGAGCTCATGTTCCAATTTAAGCTGTGTGCACACAGCTTACACACAGGAGGCACTCAACTCATCCTTTTGAATATACCTACATGTATATATATATATATATATATATATATATATATATATATATGTACATTATGTGTTCTATCCATTCTATTTAAAATAACATATTTATTATGCTAAGTGTTATATATGTATCATATAAACTCTCTATATGAAACCCTCTACTTCCCTGGCAGACCTCGGACCAGCATACAATCCATGTCTCCCTTTCCAGTCCTTGACATCTTCATGTCTCCATGGTGATGCTTGGAGGCCACGCCCTCAGACCGCCCACGTCACTCCCGCCTGGCTGTCCACATACCTCCCAGACACCCAGGTACTACTTTCTCATCTCTTTTTCTTTTTAGTTTCCTCCTTACCTGCTTAATTCTTTTTTTTTTAAGATTTTATTTATTTATTTGACAGACAGAAATCACAAGTAGACAGAGAGGCAGGCAGAAAGAGAGGGGGGAAGCAGGCTCCCCACTGAGCAGAGAGCCCAATGCAGGGCTGTATCCCAGGACCCTGAGATCATGACCTGAGCCGAAGGCAGAGGCTTTAACCCACCGAGCCACCCAGGTGCAACCACTGCCTAATTCTTAAACACTGGCATTCCCAAAGGCTTATTCTTGGTTCACTCTTTCCTCCTGTGTATAGCTCATCATATGATTGTGTCTCCTTCCATGCTAGAAATCTCAGGTATACCTTGGTTCCCTCCTACTATGTTTTCACTTCCCTTCCAACCTTGTCGCACCATCTGAAACTCCAACCAACCTATCGCCAAATATCCTCTGCATCATTATTTCACTGTGTTAGGTACTGATATATACAAATGCCTTTCCAATGCCACACAGTCTGCATGGAGCTATACATATGTATATATAATATATACAGAATATTATATATAATATTTATTTATATATTGTACTTATTTTTTTTTAAGATTTTATTTATTTATTCGACAGAGAGAGATCACAAGTAGGCAGAGAGGCAGGCAGAGAGAGAGGAGGAAGCAGGCTCCCTGCTGAGCAGAGAGCCCGATGCGGGACTCGATCCCAGGCCCCTGAGATCATGACCTGAGCCGAAGGCAGCGGCTTAACCCACTGAGCCACCCAGGCGCCCCTATTGTACTTATTTTTATTCATATATATATAATGTTATATATAATCTCAAAAGCCTTGCACCAATCAAGCAAAAATAGATTTTATAAATTCTACAATACAGAGAGGGATACTGAACCCACAGAAGTTTAGTTAATAGCCTGAAATTCAATGTTGGTCAAGGTGGATCTTTACTTTGAATCAAGATCTTGAACTCCAAAGGCAAGTTCACCCTACATCCCACTGTTAGGCTCCTACGCACCCACTTCTCCCATCTTCCTGCTGGTGGCCTCCAGACACTACCTGCCTGTACACTCTTAGTATGGCAGAGTTCTTTTTTCCAGAAACTGGGATGATCTCATCTCTCCTTTTCTAGAAGCCCTTGCTGATTATACCTCAGGATTAAGTCCTTAATAGCTGGTTTGACCAGTGTTCACCAAATTCATCTGCACACGGAATCACCTGAGGAACCGTCAGAACTACTGATGCTTGTATCTCACCCCCAGAAGCTTGAGTTCATTAGTCTGGGACATGGGCTGACTTTGAAACTTTTATAGGATCCTGGGTTTTTCTAATGGACAAAAAAGTCTGGAAAAGGCGTCAATGCCCCTCCCACTCTGGTTCTTATCTCTCTGGCATTTGCCTCCCCTGCTCCAAATCCCACCGTGGCTTTGACCATCCAGTTCCCTGTCCTGGAGTCCTTCTTCTCTTTGACAAACTTCTACATCCTTTGCTGTTCAGCTCAAACGTACCTTTGATTTTCTCTGTCCTGGCCACTTTTGCTTTAGCACTGGCCAGTCACGCCACCTGGGAATCTGGCTGTCTACCCAGTGGTTAGCCCAGATGTGCTGGGGAAGAATGGATACCTCTCTTCACGATCTCCCAGGACACAGTGACTGGTTCTGTAATTCATGAATGAATGAATGAACAAATGAATGAGTCAGTGAACACCTATATAAGAAGTGGAAGTGACATGGGACTAGAATGGGACTCTGAGACCTAAACCTAGGTAGCGACACGAAGAGGAAAAGCTTCGGTTTTGCTGCAGTACTAACTTCACTTTGAACCCTGGGTCCTGTTACTAGCTAGGTAATCCTCCTTAAACAAAGCTGAATTTCAGTTTTCTCTTTAATAACTTCATGCAAGGTGAACTCCTACCTACAAAGGAAGGAACTGATATTTATAAAATGCTTAACATAATGTCTAACACTCAAGTAATAAAAACATATTGATTTTATTTTTATTATTGTATCAGTGGCCCTAGTTTGTTCATTTGTGTGCAATGAGATTTGGGGAACATTATTATGTACCTTCTCTGTGCCTTTTTCTCACCTATGAAACGTGCACAGTAACATTGCTTCTTTTCTTAAAAGAAAGATGGAAAGGACATAAAATGTTCTACAAGTGCAACAAATTGTAGTTGGTAATACCATGTTTGTGTTTACTTCCTAATCTCTGTACCTTCTGTGATAACACCGGAGCAAGCATTTTTCTTCGACTACAAACGCCTGACATTTGGGGAAAGGTATCCAGAAACATCCTTAAATTCACATTTGCAAACACTTTAAGAGTACATAAGTTTTCCCAGAAAATAAAACAAATTGTAACTAAGTATTTCACTAGGGTTGCACCTTGGGATCCATAGCAATCTGACAAATACAGAACCACAGGTATTTTTAAAGCTTTTAAAATAATATTGGCCTCAAAAATAATTTCCCACTATAGGTGTCAATGACATCGCTATTGTCATAATGGCAGACATTAACTGAACAAAATTAGTAAAATCTAAAGAGTGGTGATGAATAAGAACACATTTCCCTTTTCAGTAGTGCTGCTGTGAGGTAGATGACAGGCTGGCAGGCAGGGTGGAAAGGGACAGACACTGGGCCACTCTGGGCTGCTGTGTAGCCTCATTCATAAAATGATTTGCTTGCCTCTTGTACTGGCTCAAATTCGTACTCCAGTATAATTATCAACTACTCTTACCAGGACCCTTTGGCTTTACTTGTACATCAACATGTTCAGGAGCCAGAGGACAATGCTAGGTGGGGTTAAAGGACTCTCAAGGAATCTCAAATTCTCTGCCTACTAACTTGATCTGGGATAAAGCTAGGAATGGATAAAAAGACTTTCACGACCATAATATAAAGTTGTATCTTTTTTTTTTCTTCTGCTATAAAGCTTAACTTGCTACTCATTTTCCACCTCCTAAACACTTAATTAATTGATTAATTAATTAATTTATAGAGAGGGAGAGAGAGAGAATCCCAAGCAGGCTCCATGCCCAGTGCAGAGCCCAATGCAGCGTTCGATTTCACAACCATGAGATCGAGACCTGAGTCGAAATTAAGAGTCGGAGGCTTAACCCAGGAGCTCCAAATATTGTATTTATAAAACGGAAAAAGTTGTGAAATGAAGATAAATTCTAATGTTGACTTATCATTGGGATTTTCTTTCATTCTACAGAGTATGTTTTTATGAAAGTTAAAGTGTCTTTTCCTCTTTAGTTCTGCAAATAGTACAATTTCAAATGTAGCAACTATCCTCTATTTAGTTAAATATTCAACACTGATATCCAATATTTTACACAAGTTATTTCACAATATTCTAGAAAGTTATTTTTATTTCTCCTTGGAGAATCAAAATTAGCCTTCAATCTTATTCTCTTCTGGGGTAATATAATGGGGCGAAATGCTTCCTCCTAAACGGGCTCAGAGGCCAGGAGGCAGCAGGCAGACGGGACAAGGTGCAGAAACAAGATGGAGCCAGGTGACCTTGGGGAGAAATCATTCCTGGTCTCTGCTTTTAGCTCCAAAACCATTATTCTTTTGCCTTTCATATGTCTTGTCACTGAATCATAGAGCCCCCTGGCTTCTAGAAAAGCAGCTTTTCATTCTCTAACTAAACACAATAATAAATTAAGTCTGTCTTTGTAGAGGTGGTCCAGGTCTGGCCTTCTCTCTTCATCAGCCTCGTTTCCATCCTGTTTGGCTCTTCCCCAGTTCGCACCCAGCCTGCTTTCCCCCAGCCCTCCCAGGAACTGAGCAGTCTTAATGACGTTGCCCAAGGCTTCCTTCTTCTCTTCAATTATGCCCACAGAGACAGGCACTGAGGGGCCCCGCCCTGGCCCCCAGCTTTACATGGCTCAATCATCTCCTCCAGCCACATCCTTCCCAGCCAGGGCAAGTAGTCTGTAGGGCCCAGGTGAGAGTGCAGATCCCCCTTCTAGTTCTGAGTGTCTTGAACCCCAAATTCCCTACCCAGAGGGCCTCAGGTCTGCTCTCCCGGGTTCTTCCTCTAGAAGGTGAATACTCACCTGTGCGCCCTCTAGGCCCAAAGAATGGCCAAGGGGTGCGTGTATGGGGGTGTCCGGGGGAGGGTCCGATAAGTATGGAAAGGCTCTGTGGTACAGCACGGAGCCAGGGATAGAGAGAGAACTGGGTGATCCAGGGAAGCCATTGCCTCACAAGCCCTGAGAGCCAAAGATTCTACATTCAAACCCAGTCTTTGGAGTTGCTATGAAGGTCTGCCCGTCAAGGTTGGAGGATAGAATATATTTTACTTAATAGTTAGCCTGATGTACAACAAATGTGAAACATATGGCACGGAGGCCTGCATTTGTACTCTCGCCTTGAGCCCATAAATGTGAAGGGCAGGCCTGTTTCTCCTCACCCAGCAATTTTCCTGCAGATCTCCTCTGCTAAATGCCCGGGCCATTTTGGTGTCAATGTCGAGGAAGATCTGAGACATCAGTGTGGCTGAATGCCCCTTCCCAGCGGCTGGGCCTTCTTCTCGTGACTCCTCTCCCTCTCCAGATTCAGGGCTGGGCCAGTGAACAGGGAAGAGAAGCTGTCATGTGCCCCGCAGAGAGGTTTTCGGGAAGCCTGGGTGCTCCTGGGTCAGAGCCTACCTCGTGGGGAGCCCTCTGGCCGTGGTAACTGCAGGCAGACGGGTGACCTCTTCTCTCCCTACTGTATTTGTCCACTCCTCTTTTCTGAAGTGTGTTTCAGGCAGAGAGGGGGAGGCTGGGACAGAAGTCGGCCAAGCAAAGACGAGGGGTGGGGGAGCCCTCGGCAATTCCAGTTTGTCGCTAATGATTTGTGTACAATTCAAGGTCAGAGAATGATATGCGAGGCTTGTGCGCCCACCCACGCAAGCATACACAATTTAGTACTTGATTATATCAGCATATAGCACTAATACATCTAATGCTGCCTTGTTCACTTGCCTCTCCAATTAGACAGAAAACGCTGAGGCCAGGGACCACATGTTAAGCTGCTTTTGTTCCCCCTAACACCCACCACCTTATTAGGCACATAATGGACATTTGATAAATATGTTTTGTTAAAAGAGGCCTGCCTCTGTTAATGAAATAAATGTGTTCTTGAAATGGTCTGAATAGAGCGAGTTTTGTAAACGGAATTCTATTTGAATGAAACTGGGAAAGTTGCAGTGGGAATAATATGATCGGGCCTTTCACAAATTGGGTAATCATTCCATTTGGATTGTTACGTATTTCTTACCCTCTTGGGCCTAAACCAGGAAATCTCATCCTAGGACAGGAGTGTGTGTGAATTCTCTGCAATTGTATCCAAATTTGTTTTGCAGACGTGTGTTTTTCTGGCGGATTGCTGTAGCTTTCATTGTATTCTAAAAGGTATGAGCTACTTTAAAAAAAAAAAAAAAAAGAAAGAAAGAAAAAAATGTTAAAGTCCATGGGCCTAGAAGGTACTACGGGAGTGGAAGTGGGGCTAAGCTTCTAGGAGAATAATTCACCGGCTTTGGTAGATAGAAAATCATAACCACAGCTAACATTTGTTGAGCATCTGCTATGTACCAAACCCTTGACTTTCACCATATTTAATCTTCCCTGCAAGGTAGCATTATCATCTCATTTTGCAGATGAAGACACTGGAAAGAAATGCCTCAGGCACATAGTTATTAAATGTCAAATGTGAGATTTGAACCAGGATCTGTTTGCTTGCAAATTAGGAAGCTTTTCATGAAAACTGTTTCTCTCTCTCTCTCTCTCACTGATGCCTTACCTAAAATAATAGCACTGATAATCACAAAAGTAAATAAATTAACTTTGAGTATATTATTATCCCCTTTTCACTGAGAGGAAATCTGAAGTTAAGCAATATGTAGGGGGTGCTGGGTGGCTCATTCAGTTAAGCATCTGCCTTTGGCTCAGATCATGATCTCAGGGTCTTGGGGTCAAGCCCCATGTCAGGCTCCCTACTCAGCAAGGAGCCTGCGTCTCCTTCTCCCTCAGCTCCTCTCCCTACTTGTGCTCAATCTCTCTCTCTAAAATAAAAGGAAATACGTGTGACATTCAAGTATAAATGTTAATTTACAAAAGACTCTCCAGCTGGTAAGTGAAGGGGCCAATATTCTAACCAAGGTCCATCTCTTTCGTGAGCCCACTCTTCCTTGGTGCCTTCCACAGCCCTGGAGGGATGGCCTGGCTTCCCCAGGACTCACACAAATGTCTGTGGACTGGCTCCTAGTTTTGGTAAACCATAATTTATTCTTTTGGAATTTAATTCTTTTCCTTTACATTTTCTAGAGATGAGTGTAATCCTTCAAGCATTTGAACCTAGGGCTGTGTTAGGCACTGTGGGAAATGGGAAAACGTGTGTGTGTGTGTGTACACATGTGCATGCATGTAACACACTTTCAACCAAAATTCTGGAGAATGTGTCTGATATGTGATTGCATTTAGAGTTATTTAGGAAAATGGTAACTGTGCATTCAGTGGGCAACTGTAATACTCCCTCCTCAATCCTCAAAGAGAACTACTTACAGATTTAGCAAGAGCTCAGAGACAGTTTTGTTGGTATCGGGTACATATATGCAAGGTTGGCCAAAAAATCATTCAATATTCATCTGAAATTATGAATTCATTCCATTTAGCTATTCGGCTTGATATGATGACAGTATTAAGATGTGCAAGTGCTGTTAGCTATTTGAAATAAAACAGTGTTGAAGCCCAGCTTTAATATATAACCTGGAAGGCAGTTTTACACAGAAGTTAAGCAAAGCCCAAGCCCTGAAGTCAGAGATCTGCGTTCTGTCTCTGTTCCCCCTTTTACCAGTTATGTGCCCTTAGAGAAAAACCACTGGGTTTCTCTAAGCCTCAGTCTTCTCATTCATAAAGGGAGATAAAAATACCTTTTACGACACAGTTTGTGAAGATTAAATGAGGACACGTATGTAAAGCATGCGGAACAATGCTCAAAGCGTGGTATTTGCCAAAAGAGGGTCGTATTTTGTTTTTGTAACCTCATGTCTAAAGAATTAGAATAATTAGTTTGTAAAATTTCTCCCCAAAAATCAAAACAGGAAAACGGATACAAATAAATGCTCCTTCTCCACAGGTAGTAACCCTGGCATTAAAAAAGAAAATTCTGATAATAAATGCTCACAGAGAAGAATTCTGAAATAAGTCTTTTTCTGTGTATAGGTTTATCCAAATCTCCTTCCTAATTTTATTTATTACCAGTGCCATGTTATGACTGAAAATGGTCCTGTGTAATCCAGAGTGAGCCACAGAATTGGGTGGGGAACGTACAAGGCAAGATCAGAATGAATTATTTCCATCGCATGTTGGCAAGGAGAAGATGGATCGAAGGGTCTGACTGGTACTTTCCAATCCTTGCTTCCATAGTCCTTTAGTATATGTAAGACGAAATTCTTTACAAATCTTAATTTTCAATCAGAAAAGTAGGGGTGAGTACTGGCAGCAGCGCAGAGATATACGAGTGCCCACAATAGTGGGGAACACGATTCTTCCCGCCCAGCTGACAAGCAAGCCAATTAGGTCCACCGAATTGTTGGTGATCTATGTTTTCAAGGACCCAAGGAAGTCAGCTTTCTAGAAGCAATAAAATTTTTGCTTTTAATATGCAGTGTCCTTCGGTGAAAATGACAAGGAGGTTGAGGCAACTTTAGAAAGCTGGAGACAAGAATTCTTTTTCCAGAGATAAAGGTGAAGAGACCCAAGAAGCTGGGTAAGAACAGTGTAAAAAAAAAAATGTATGCCTGCCTTCTTACCAGGTAGCTAAGAGGACGCGGTAAAGTGTGACTTCTCAGACATTTCGGAACTGGTTCTCCATGAAGAAAAGGCTGGCAAACCAGAAGGATATTGGTTCCCATGTGCATGGCTGACCAGATAGCCAAACCCTGCCCCCAATTCCAACAAAAAGCATATAATATGCACAAATATATCTGGAAAATGGGGGTGGAAGAAGGGTTAAAGGATGGTTAAAGGGGAAGAAAGAGGAAAGGGCTGGATTTTTTTTATTGGTTATTATAGTTTAGGAGAATAAAAGTGATTCTGAAGCCGCTGCCTTGGCAAGGATAGAAAATACAAACTAGAACGCCTGATGTGATCTTCAGATGGCTTTCTGGTTCCCGTTTGACTCTGCGAGTCTCATCATTGAGGCAAAACTGCATCAAGTTTAAGAACTCAGGTTTGGATTCAAACAAACTTCGCTGTGGTTCCTAGTTCCCATTCTTAATCTGTGACCTTGAACAACTACTTAAACTTTATATGACTGAGTTTCAAGATCATTTGAAGATGAAATGCAATGGTTCATGTCAAATGCTTAGCTCAGGTTTTGCAACACAAAGCATCCCACAGCTGGTAGCCACAATATGTACCTTCCTTTGGATCAGAGTTTCTCAACCTGGGCATTACTGACATTTTGCACTGGACAATCCTTTGTTGTGGGGGCTGTCCTGTGCATGCAGGAGTTTTGCAGCATGTCTGGTCTCTACGCACTTAGATGCCAGTAGCAGCCCTCCCCTCCCCGAGTCGTGACAACCAAAAATGTCTCCAGATATTGCCAAATGTCCAGTGGGGCATGGGGGAACCAAACCATCCCTAGGAGTGAACCACTGCTTTGGATCAATCCAAGATCTAGAAGATAAGAACAATTCCACTCTTCCCCTGGGCATTTACATTTTTATGTCCCAACTTTAGAAAATTCATAATCTTACTTTGAAAGCCTTGTAATAAATCACATAACCATAGCGGTCTCAGTTCCCTCATCTTGAGATGGTATTATATCTGGGTTCACTCTCTTTCTGACCCTAAGACATCTACGCCTAACACTTTCATTTCACCAAGAATTTTAAAATGGTTTCTCCCTATGAGGACACTTATGTAAGGAATACATGTTCAATCGGAAAAATAAGGAAATGCAGTTAAGCAAAAAAAAGAAAGAAAGGGAAAGAAAAGAAGTATCATTTATAATCCTGGCAGTTAGAACTAACTAGGATTAACATTACAACAAATGGGTTTTCAGATATTTTTTGAACACATAAATGTGTGCATTTTGAATACATAGATGTGCGCATATACACAAATACACATGTACATATATACTTGCACGATACATACACATATCACGCAAGTATTTCTTGTATGCTTGTCATTTTTCCCACTCATTAATTCTAGCAATCTCCAGACCTAGTGCTAGACACTATATATTTTTTCTCATGTACCACTTCCCTCAAGAACTGGTTCATCAACTTGTGTTTTCAACCACCATCTGGACACGGATTAACCAGAAACCTACTGCTTTCGTGCTTTCTCTCTCCACTGAAAGACATTTTTAATTGACTGTCTGACTGACAATTAAGTCGAGCAGTGTTATGACTATCCCCTTTGGCTGACTCTCCCTTTACCAAGAACAAAGGCTATCTTCATTTGTTTGTTTGTTTGTTATTTTTGTTTTGTTTTGTTTTGTTTTAAGTAGGCTCCACACCCAACATGGAGCCCACGGCAGGGCTTGAACTCAGGGCACTGAGATCGAGACCTGAGCTGAGATCAAGCGTCGGATGCTTAACTGCCTGAGCCACTTGGGCACCCCAGGTATGTCCAGTTTTTTAAGTTAGGTTTGGAAGTACAGTTTGACGCCCCTTTTCCTCACATGCCCCAAACCACACCCACTGTCGCTTCCCCCCTTCTCTGACTTTTGCTTTGGCCCTACTTCCCTGGTCACATCGGTCAAGTCCTAATTATTTTGTTCCAGGTGTGCCATTTCCTAGCCTCTCTCCTGCCAATCACTTTGATCAAGATAGGACTCTCTGCTCTTTTCAGAAACCTACAATGACTACCCATCGTTTCTTGTATCACAGGTTAGATCTTAATAACGAGCTCCGAGGGGCCCCTCACTGCCTTTAGTTCTCCTCCTAAGGCCTTGTCTGTTCCTACTCCTCGGCTGGCACTTCTTATGCCTTATCAACTCCTCACAGCCCGCAATTCCCTTACTCCCCTTTCTGAACAACAGTCCATTAAAAGTAAAGTAAATCAAAGAGCAGGGCTGATGTCTTAAAAAGGAAGAAAAACTAGAATGTTAATAAATTATCCTTCTGCTTGCGCTTTCGTTACCAGCGGTAGCTAATTATTTATTATATTAATAAGGTGCGTCTTTTTTAGATTATTAATGAATGCCTTATTTATTTATTTTGATTTCAAAAACACATTCGAATTTTTACCGCAGTGGATGAAATGTGTTTGTGATCCTAGGAAGTCAATCCCACAAAGTGATCTTCTTGTAGCAGGATTTCTCGTCAAAGTGCATGCATTTACTACATCCAAAAGACAGCCAGTTTTCTCAATTAAAAAGTATACAGAAGAATAACCCTTGAATTTGATCATTGTAACTTGGACAATGTGCCACTCTATCAAATATGAATGGGAATCTGTCTGCTGTTATTATTTAAAAATTATTTTAAATCCAGCTTTTACTAGAGGATAAACTTCTTAAGGGCAGGGACCATGCCTATTTCGTCCTTTTGTCATGCTCAGCATAATGGGAATATGGCTTGCATGCAACTGGTCCTCAATAAATGTTGCTAGGTGATTCGCATTTGAAGGGGAAATGGAAAGAAAAGCCTGGAGGACTGAAAGGATTTGCGTGCACGCATCTTGCTGTGAATAATACAAATGTGGAGAGAAGTGACTAAGTGGGCAGCATGGGCACTGAGGGCTCCGGCCCCTGAAACACTCAATAATCGGAAGTTCTAATGTGACTCACAGCAGCACCCGGTTGTACAATGGAGAGCGGAGGGAACTGGAGGAGGCGCTGGGAGAGCTCTGGGGGCTGCAAAAGGGAATCGCAGCACAGAGCAAGCGACGCTTTCAGGGGGAAATACTTAGCAGAAGAGACAGCAACAATAGGTTAGAAACAGGAAGTGCCTTAAAGTGAAAAGGTAAAGGAGAGAATTCTCAAAGCGGAGGTGAAAACTCACGCAACTAACAAGGTTGGGTTTGGCGTGGACAAGAGCAGGGCTCAGATGTTAGATCCTCCAAAATTTTTTTTCCTACTTTAAAAGCGAAGGTTTCTTCGCATGTGAATACAGAATCCTACATTAATTCTCTGCCAGCAGGCGTAGTTTTGATATCTGGTCTGTGGCTGCAAAACGTAAGAAGCAGCAAATTTCCAGTGCGTTTAGAGCCTATGACTTTTTTCCCTCTGCCCCCCAGCCCTCTCTCTGAATCGGCCACACCACCCTGATCCACATTTCTGCCACCAGGTTCTTCCGATTCTAAACTTCTCTGTGCCAAGACCCTTAAGCACGCTATGAAATGTCAAAAGCCTTGCCTGGTACCCAGAGTTCACAGATAGGTCCATTAAACTCTTGACACTCCCTTTGGAGGGTAGAACTAATTCCCACCCCTTGGAGTGTGAGTGGGACTAAATGATTTGCTTCATATGAACAGAATAATGAAGATATGAACATGTGTGGCTTCAATATTATGTCATAAAAGTCACTGAGGCTTCTTCCTTGCGTTCGCTTGAATCACTCACTCTGGGGAGGCCAGCTGCCATGTTACGAAAACACGTGGTGGGAGAACTGAGAACTCCAATCAGCAGCTGTGTGAGGGAGCCCCTGGGGCAGCAGGTCCCTTAGCCCCAGTCCAGCCTTCAGATGATTGAGGCCCTGGCTGACAACCTGAGGGCAGCCTCCTGAGAGACCCTGAGCCAGAAGCACCCAGCTATGCTGTCCCTGGATTTCCTCAGACTTCTGTGGAAAGTAAATGTCATCTTAAGCTGCTAAATTCGTAATCTGTTACACAGCAATAGAGAACTATACAGTAAATTTTCCAATAGAACTTATTTAAGTTGTTTTTTTTTTTTAAGTTTTATATAAATTCCAGTTGGTAGGGGCACCTGGGTGGCTCAGTGGGTTAAAGCCTCTGCCTTCAGCTCAGGTCATGATCCCAGGGTCCTGGGATCGAGCTCCACATCAGACTTCCTGCTCAGCGGGGAGCCTGCTTCCCTTCCTCTCTCTCTCTCTCTGTCTACTTGTGATCTCTGTCAAATAAATAAATAAAATTTTAAAAAAAATTCCAGTTGGTTAACATACAGTCTAATATTAGTTTCAGGTGTAGAATTTAGTGATTCACCTTATCCATACAATACCCAGTGCTCAACACAATATGATCCTTTCAGTAGATGTAGAAAAAAACACTTGACACAGTATAACAGCCATTCAAGATAAAAATTCTCAATGAAGTAGGGTTAAAGGGAACATACTTCAACATAATAAAGGCCATATATGAAAAACCCATAGTTAATATCATCCTTAATGGGGAAAAACTGAGAGCTTTCCCTCTGTAGTCAAGAATAAGTCAGGGATGTCCACTCTTACCACCGTTATTCAACATAGTACTAGAAATCCTAGCCTCAGCAATCAGACAACAAAAGGAAATAAAAGACATCCAAATCAGCAAGAAAGAAGTCAAACTTTCACTATTTACAGATAATATGATAGTCTATGTAGAAAACCCGAGGGGCACCTGGGTGGCTGTCAGTGAATCATCTGACTTTGGTTCAGGTCATGATCTCAGTGCCCTGGATGAAGCCCTGTGTGGGGTTCTGCACTCAGCTGGGAGTCTGCTTGAAATTCTCTCTCTCCTTCTCCCTCTGCCCCTTCTCCTGCCCACGGCTTCTGTCTCTCAAATACTCTTGAAAAAAAAGTAAAACTAAAGAAAAGAAAACCTGAAAGACTCCACCAAAAATCTGCTAAAACTGACAAATGCAATCAGTGAAGTCACAGGTTACAAATCCAACATAGAGAAATCTGTTTCATTTCTATACACCAGTGATGAAGCATCAGAAAGAGAAATCAAGGAATTGATCCCATTTACAACTGCACCAAAACCCATAAGATACCTAGGAATAAACCTAACCAAAGAGGTAAAAGATCTGTACTCTGAAAATTACAAAACTCTGATGAAAGAAATTAAAAGAGGGCACCACAAAGAAATGGAAAAACATTCCATGCTCATGCATTGGAAGAACAAATATTGGGGTTGTTTCAAAAGTTTACTAAAATGCCCATTTAAATCTACACGCCCCCAAGAGAGAAAAAAAAGCTTAAAGTATTAATAGTTTTCATTATAATGGGAATACTTGTTTACCTGCTCCTAATACATGAAAAGTTTAGATATTATAAGTGTTCGGTTAAATTTAATCCTGCCTTCCTTTAGCTTCTGATTTTGACAAAGACAAATGATTCTCCTCATATAATAAGGTTCCTAAAACACCTTGGACACTGACAGGCCTCGAAGAGTCTAGGAAACCTGGAAGATAAGGGGTGGGGAAGTGGCTAGATTTCCTATTGAGGTGTTTTTCTTGTTTAATCTCATTTATCACAAATGAACAAAAAAGGGTGACATTTTCATATTGTATATTAAAATATGACAAATAAGTAATTCTTATTTTAAACAAGTAAATGCAGGAAGAACAATCTTGTTATAGCTCGGATGAAAGAAAACTTTTTAAAAAAAAAGATTTATTTATTTGACAGACAGATCACAAGTAGGCAGAGAGGCAGGCAGAGAGAGAGAGGAGGAAGCAGGCTCCCTGCTGAGCAGAGAGCCTGATTCGGGGCTTGATCCCAGGACCCTGGGATCATGACCTGAGCCGAAGGCAGAGGCTTAACCCACTGAGCCACCCAGGCACCCCAAAAGGAAACTGTTTTTATGAGCATTGAAATCTTGCTAACAGTTGGCCTGTACACGGGAACATTAAAACACTTTTATTACTTTGCAGCTCCTATCTATATAATTTTCACATGTTTCTCCCAGAATCTTTCTATCCTTGTTTGAATAGATTTATCCAATCCACTGGATAAATGGATTTATTATCAATGCCTCCACCAACTGAGCCACCCAGGCACCCCTCAACAGACATTTACCAGACTCTTGGCTTGGCTCAGGTCGTGATCTCAGGGTCATGAGATTGAGCCCCAAGCGAGACCGCACTCACGGGGGCGTCTGCTTGAGATGCTCTCCTTCTGTCCCCCCACCCCCTCGACTTGTACTTTTGCACATGCTCTCTCTAAAATACATAAATAAATCTTTTTTAAAAAGTCTGTTGAATGTATGAATGAATAAAGTTGATTTAGAGGAAAACTGAGGCAGAGCTATATTCTCCCGGAGATTAAAAAGGTATGAATAGCATATGATACAACCAGTGTTTTCAATTTAAAACACACACACACACACACACACACAAAGAGGACCTACCATGGGCGGGTCTGATGCTATTCTAAATGCTTTACATAATTTAATACAGAGAATTGTCATAATAATCCTGTTATTATCATCCCCATTTTCTAGACACCTAAAGCTGACAGAGGGTGGGAATTGCCCAAGGTTGTGCAGGGAATGAGTGGTCAGTCAGGATCTGGACATGTGTCTGAGCTTCAGTACTGGCTCTTACCACCTCCCTACGAAGGCCAGGCCGTTCCTGACCTGGTCTCACCCTGGGGCTCCTACCCAGCCAGTTCCCAAGTCCAGGGAAGGCAGGAGTGGCGGGGAGAGAAAGTCCTGCAAAGTGATCAACTGGGCCTGCTTTGTGCTGTTTTGGGGAATTGTGTTTATTCACGAGTTGCTCTCACTAGACCACCAATTTAACACTCTGCCAACTGTCCAATTATCCGTGCTCACGTGGAGAGAAGTGGGTTCTTCTCCAGCTGCACACCTTTTTTTCCCTCTACATAATTAATGAAGCTCATCAAAACCCTAGAAAACAAGCCCAGAGCACCAGCCACTCTCATTGACATGTTAATAGGGGGTCAGGTGCTCCTGACCCTACCAGGAGATGTTTATGTGGCTTTAGCTCCGCTCACCAATGTTCTATGCTGATGACAGGACAGGGATGCTTAAGGGCTGAGCTCCTTCCCCTGATCAGCGGCCACAGGACACACTAATGGTGGTGAAAGTGTCTGAAGGCGGTAGACCATATGGATCAGATAAATACTAATGCCGAGGGCACAGTGCCTGCCATGTGCAGTCTGTCCAGAGGAGGGACCCAGCACTGTGAGGACGCCTCCCTGGCCCCTGGAGGACAATGGGAAGCGAGAATCTGTTTTGTCCTGTTCAGGATTATAGAACTTTCCAAAGATGATGTAAAGAATAAGAGGCTTCGAAACAGCACAACAATTCTCATTTGACTTTGTCTCTGATTGCCTTTCCGAACACGGCCGATTTTATGATTGCCCTAGACCCTGCCTGTCCGAACACAGTAGCCACCTGCCACAGGTGGTTACTGAGCACTTGAAGCACGACTGTTCCAAACTGAGCTGGGCTGGCACTCTCAAAGACACATCAGACTCCAAAAGAACTTGGCTTAAAAAAAAAAAAAAGATATAAACCATCTCATTACTAATTCGTATATTGATTATGTGTTGACATAATAACATGTTAATACATCGGGTTAAATAAAAATATATTAAAATTAATTTCACCTGTTTCTTTTTGCCTTTGGTAACGTGGCCAACGGAAATTTTTGAATTCCACATCTTGGACCTGTGGTTTGCGTTCTATTTCTCTTGGTCCGTGCTACTCTCAATTTGGAACACCTCTACCTGTTACTGCTGAGAGGGGCGCAAAGGCAGAGCGATTTTCCAGGTCTTTTCTCTGGGCTCTTCTGCCGCATTTACGAAAGGCTGACTACTAGGTGATACTGAAACCAGCAGACTCTCCGTACGTAATGAAGACTGTTCTACCGCAGACATGAACTGCCTTCCAGAACCTTCCGTCAGCCTTCAGCCTGACAGCGTAACACTCCGTGCCCTGACTGGCCATGGCACGCGCACACCACAGCACTGTGGGGTATGTGGAACTCATATTCTTACTGCACAGACCTGAGAAGCTGACCCTCTGCTCTACATCCAGGAGCTTTTAGAGAATGAGCAGGTATACCTGGAGTCCCTCCCTGTGGGCGTGCTGTGAGTGGATAACACAGGGGTGGGCGGCAGAGGGGGCGCGGGAGGGAGCCGTGGTCATGCCTGGGGAGCCTGTGGGGCTGTGGCTGCGTCCATCGGCTCAGAGGGGGTGCCTTTTTCCTAATTCTCATCAAGGCACTGTAAAACTTGTGATGGCCTGAGATGGACCACTTTGTATACATTTTCCTTGCACCACTGCCCAGGCTCAGTCTGGCACTGAAAGGAGTTCTTGGCTTAATAAGCCCATTAATGTCCTTTGTATGAACTGGCTGGAGCCCAGTGCCGAACAGAATCCCAAATAAACTTTTCAGTATCTCAAATGCAAAAGCAATTAGAGGATGCAAGTGTGTTTATAAACCTCTTCTAGACAATTATAATATTAATAAATGGGAGTTATCAGTTTAGATACTATTTGGGGTCAATATTTAATGTTTTGGAAATACAAAGTATAGGTAACTTGCATAATCTCATGAAACATATTAATTAATCATGACAGTGTATCAGAAATCTAACGAACATGAAAGGTATTTTGATTCTTTATGCATTGGGTCAGATGCAAGCCATTTGGTGTCATAAAAAAGATGAATTCCATAGGAACTTGCTCAGGAACCAAGATATAATACAATAGCCCTGTATAGGAAAATAGCTTTTTTTTTCCCCCAAAGAGTTTTATAACCTGTAGAAAAGCTGAGAGTTGCTATAAATAGTTCAGGAAGGATGACATAATAGGTTTTAAAACTTGGAACCCTGGTCCTCTAATATCCTTGCATGGTGACTCTCCTTTAGAGTACTCTCTTTAATATATAAGATGTGACCAAGTAAATCCTTAATATAGAAATAGTACACCAAAATGATATGTCTGTTACTACTCTAAAGAAAACAAATACTTTCATAATAATGTGAATTTATTGAAAAATAAAAGCTTGCCAAAACAAAAAGCCTAACTCTAAAACACAGGAGGAGGAGTAGCTATTTGAGGCTCGATTTAACACAAACCTTTCAAAAATTGCTGTAAGTTTGCTTCACACTTTTTGCTGAGTGGGGAGCAAGTACCTTACCAAATGGGAAACACCAATCAGAAGAATAAGGTAAATAACAACAAGTGTTGGTATTGCTTTTTAATACAAATAAGATCTGATATTTAGATTCATATATGACCCGCTTGTCATCTTTCAGAAATGATTATACCGCCCCAGTATTTAATCTTATGATCATAAATATTTGATTCATGGGGCACCTGGGAGGCTTAGTTGGTTAAGATCTGCCTTTGGTTCACGTCGTGACCTCAGGGTTCTAGGACTGAGCCCCGAGTCTGGCTCCCTGCTCAATGCCGAGTCAGCTTCTCCCTCTCCCTGCCTCCCTCCCTTCTCTCCCTTCTTGTCACATAGTTAATCACCAAGTTCTGTTATTTCTCTTTCAGTTACTGCTGCGTCCATTTTCCCTTAAATTGTAAAGGACGCATCCAGACAGATTCTTACAATCTCAAATTAGAAAGGGTAGAAAGTCCCCTAAGTGTCCTCCCATGCCTTTCACCAAACTGTTCCCCAACACGAACCTCTCTCCCCAGCCTGGTTACCGTTTGCACTGTGCCCACTTAAGGAACAACCCTTTGCTTGAAGGAGAACGCCCTTCCACTCACTCACCATCCAACCTAACTCCTCCTGGTCATTCGTGGTCTACTCAAAGCTTATCTCCCCATGGAAGCTGCTCTTTTCTACTCCAGGCTATACTGACCTGCCTTCTCTCTGCCCATAATCCCTAATGTAGAATTTTTTAGTGGCACTTAACCACTTGCTGCCTGGTATTGACTTAACCTGTGTGCCTCCTTGTCTCCTTGACCAGAATGCACATTGTGGGACACTGTAGATGATGATATTCTAGTATCTCTTTTTAGTCTCCAATATTTAGAATTTTAGAAGTGAATATACACAGGGAGAAGTTGCTTGGTCAAGTTTCACAATTTTCCACACTTGTGACAGACCTTTAGGCTAATAGATTCCTGCCAGGTAAACAACAAAGCCAGACCTACTCTCTGATGGGCGAATGCACTGGATATCCATTGGGAGGCACTGGACAGGGGTCATGGATGCAGTGAATGACCTTGAAAGGAAGGGAATGTCAAACTCAGGAAGGAGAATGAAATTAGGCTTCCAGAACCTTCCCAAAGCTCAGGAACACCTGGGAAAAGTGCCTGAATTCTATCCTTGACAGAACAGTGTCAGAATATGGAACAGCAGAGTTGTGGCTCTACTGATGTGTAGGTTAGCATTCTTGCCCCACGGAGGATATCCCCTAAGAGGCCCAAAGGAAGCTTAAGTGAGTTCTTCCCTTCTATAACAGAGTGTCTCTTCCTATAGGTCCTGAGGACACAGGGCCATGTTCTCTGTTGGTCCTGAAGCAGAGGCATGGACAGATAGCCAACTGTCTCTTGGAGAGACAAAGGACACTCCACCCTTCACCCTGGTGGAACTGGAGGTCATGGTGGAAACAAGGACACAACGCTTTGTGTTCTTAAGAAAATCAACAGGAGTAATTCTATGATTCACAAAACACAGCTAGAATCTACAAGATTTGATCTCTTAAAAAATTTCACTCTTTCCTAAGACAAATCCATTAACTGCACAGTAAACTAATTTTCCCATCTTGCCTGAAACAATGCAAGTCTTAGAACCTACAAAGTTTATAGTTCCACAGAAAATATTTATGCCATATTTAAGCATATATAAATATTGACTGTGAAATAAACATAGGCTGCTTTAATTGCAGATTCAGAGTTGTCTTACACACAACATCTCCATTAGAAAACCGTAGTGGTGATGGTTTCATTAAAAAGGACACTCCCAGGCCCCATTCCAGACCTACAGAACCTGAGTATTTGGCAGCAGAGTCTGACTATCTGCATCTTGAACAATTTCCCCAGATGATTCTTGGGCCCCCCAAAAGCTTTAGAACCACTGATTGTTGGGGTATAAGCTCTCTAGTTAAGCAAGAATACTCTTGTCCCATGAAACCTTTAAAGGGTATTCTCATAGGGTGCCAATTAAACCTCTTTCTTGCACAAAACTATCATAAAATAAATTCCTGAAACTTTTTCTTTTCTGCTGTTTACTCTTAGCCTCATATTTCTAAGACTCTGACAGATCATCAATCAGGATTTTCAAAATATGCCAGTGTGTGTAAGGAAATGACTTATTATACCTATCAATATGAACATTTCATTTATTACCTGGATTTTTGTAGCACTTCGCCCACTGGTTTCCCCTCAGCTAGGAGGCCCTGGATTCAGTCAGTGATGAGTGTTCTGTCAATATTTTACCTTGCATCTGAGCTGCCAGATACTATTGGCTTTGTCAGGGTCATGGAACCTAAATTGTTTTTATAGTCCTTGAAGTAAGTCAATATTTTCAAGATTCTGAAAACTATTCAATGATTATAATCACGAGATCTTATTTTAAAGAAGCAGGATGATCGTGTTGACACTGCTGTCCTTTCAAACATATTTATTTGACATATGTAAATTTTATAATAAGGGAACACTTTAGGTTTTATGACACCAGCTCCATTAAAGTCCAAAATGTTTGAAGCAATAATGTGAAATTTGCTGTAAAACATAAATTTTAATTTTAGACAATATTCGATATTCAGATAGAAAAATGTTGAAAGTCACTGAGGGAGCCTCTGGTAGGCTGATCACCCACATTTATCTCGGCTTCCTCAAATGCCCCATAACAATGAAAATAAAGGGCTAAAAATGACTAAACATTCAAGAACAAAGAAGATGGGAGAGAGCAATAGCAATTGAAGGGTATCAACAAAATTCTGAAGATGAAAATCAGATGGTTGAGTGGTAAACAATTAGCAGCTTAGAGAAAGCTAAATCTAAGCCTGCAGTAGGGGAAACCAAAAATAAAGCAAGACGATTCAAGCCAAAGAATGCTATAAATTCTCAGAAATTAGAAGGACCTCTAAATACCAGGGTGGGAGGTGGGGTGTGCACAAAAGGAAAATTGGTTAAAGTCCTGTATAATTAAGAGGTGGACCAGATATACTCCCCCAGACTGGAAGAAGGAAGGTGCACAACTTGACAGAGAGATGAAGTCGCAAGTCTTTGGAATTCTGGATCCCAGTCATAGCTGAGGGTGAGCTGATATATAAATGAAAGTCTACATAGGAGATTAAATGAAAGTCTACATAGCATTTAGCATTTAGTGAAACACTCCTCATCATCCCAACTCCCTTCTTCTGCTCAGCTCCAAAAAGCCAGTGAGACTGAAGGAGTCTTTTTTGACTGGCCACAGGGCGGAAAAAAATCTATAGACACAGTGAAATGGCTGGGTTCTAGCCCAATCCCGCTATAGCAAAGCCACACATATGACAAGCCCCGTGTAAGCCTGGAGAGCAACTAATTAGCTATATGATATCTCATTCTTAAAATAATTAGACATTTGAGAAAAGCTTCTAACATGAAAGAAAGAAAAATCAAATGAGCATATGGGGAAAGGGTGCCTGCGAGAAAGAGACAAAGCAGAGAGCATGAGAAAACTTACTTAATTTAATGAATTTGATTTAAATGATAATAACCTTAGATCAAAAAGGGTAAATCAGAGAACAAGAAAGAACTTCTGGAAATTTGAAATGTGAAATAAAATGAAATATTTTAATTTTCGAGTTGGAGAATAAAGTTAAGGAATCCTACAGAACATAGAACAAAAGGACAAAGATACAGAAAGTTGAAAAGATATGAAAATTAGAGAATAATCCAGGACGTCCAATATATGATGAATAGAATTTCCAGAAAGTTAAACATAGAGAAAAAGGAAGGGAGAAATAATCAAAGAAATAACACAAGAACATATCTTTAGGATACTCTTCCAGATTTTTAAAGAAAAAGCTCATAGTAGCAAGCACAGAGACACAGTGAATGAAAAATGGTTACATTAAGGCGTATCATTATGAAATTTCAGGAATACAGAGATTTGAAAAGCTCTCAGAGTAAGAAAAAAAACGGTCACACACATAGTAGAAGAATCCAAATTTCACTAGATTTTTTAACAGTATGATAAGCCACAGGATCTTGAAGAAATGTCTTTGAAATTCTGACTGAATGTTTCTTTTTTTTTTTTTTTTAAGATTTTATTTATTTATTTGACAGAGATCACAAGTAGGCAGAGAGGCAGCAGAGGCAGAAAAGGAAGCAGCCTCCCTACTGAGCAGAAAGCCCGATGCGGGGCTCGATTCCAGGACCCTGGGATCATGACCCAAGCCCAAGGCAGAGGCTTTTTTAACCCACTGAGCCACCCAGGTGCCCCCTGACTGAAAGTTTCTTAACTATAATTCTAGATCTGGCAAACTCTCAATAACACGTGAGGATAAAGTTATCTTCAAAAATAGCTTTTATTAAAAAACAATCTCTTGAGCACCTTTTCTGAAGAAGCTCTGAGGATGTGCTTTAGCAATTTGAGGGACTAAGCCAAGAAAGAGGGGGAGAGGGATCAAGAAAACAGGTAATGCGACCTGGAGAGGAGTGAAACATTCCATGAATAATAGTGCGGGGCGGTTGCAGTATTTCACTTAAGTAGCAGACCAAGAAGACTACAGGTAGAAGAAGACTGGAACAAGAGGATATAAACCTTCAGGGGAAACAGTGAGGGAAAGAAAGAAAGATCAAGGAAGAGAAAGAGAGAAGAGAAGAGGGAGAGAGAAAAAAAAAGGAAAGAAAATAAAAGAAAAATAGATTATTTGATGTTTGATCCTATCTCGAGTTTTACAGAGTCGGACAAGTCTGAGGATGGATTGAAGGTAGGTGTAAGGACAGCACCGATTAAAAAAAAAAAAAAGAGGCTATTACTAATTCTAAGAAAAACCAAAAGTTGTCTAGGAAAGGAACTAGAATCATAGTATACTACATACTGCGATGTGATATGCAAAAGCCACTCATGTAAATAGGGAATACTTTAAAATCATAATCTGTGATATATCTAGTTATACTGAGAGTTTAGGGAAGAGAAAGAGAGAGACTCTGTGTGTGCGGGTTATGTCTGTGAGGAGGTAGTATAAGCAGGTTAAATCCTCTTCTACAGAATCAAATCACTGACAAATTGAGAACCAGCAGTTGAGGGAGATAAATAAGAGAAAACAATGTAAGAACGGAGGGCATGAAGCAGTGGACTGCTGTTTCTCCTCAGAAGCCTTGTAGTATTACTTAATTTTCAAAACTATGTCATTTATTATTTGAATAAAATAAATATATTTTAAAGAAACTAACAAAGGGGCTCCAGGTTTTTAAAGTTAAGGAAAATGTATCTTTAAAGAGATTTCCAGGATGACTATGAATACCACAGCTCTGTTCTTTTCGTGGAGATTTTATGGCTAAAAAGCTCAAAATAATATACCTCACATGGTACCCAACATATTTCGGTAAAATAAAATTGAAAGGGGAAAATATTCTACAAAATACGAGCATACGTGCTTCACTGTGGTATACACAGCCATACAGAGCAAACACACATGTAAAGAATACAGCAGCACAGTAGTCTATAATCTATCTAGTCCTAAGAGAGGAACTACTAAAAATTGACATCACATTTTGGAAATTATTCGCTTTCCACTATTGCATACAGGAATTATTTTTGGGCTTCGGGTATCCCTGTCACCTTCTTTGACCAGCAAGCAGTCATTTGCTTTTGGTTTACTTCTTACATGGTTGTTCCATTGTTTTTTTGTTTGTCAGACACAGAGACTGGGTTTGCTCTCCCAGCAATCTCATTGTTGTTCTATTGGTTCAAGATAACCACCTCCTATCAAAGGATTCTTTTTAGACCTGTCTTTCCGGTTCTTCTATTTGATCTCAAAAACAGCTCTGTGTTATTTTTGCTAATGCTCTCTCCACTGGAGCTGATCATCAAGTAAACATATTTTTGGCTTGAACTTTGATAATTGCCATGTTTAATGATTTATTAAACACGGTTATGTTGAAGACACAGTGTTAGGTACCATGAAAAAACTGCAAAAACAGAGAGAGAGAGACATACAGAGGCAGTGGGAAGGAGTGAAAGGAAAGAGAGAAACAGAGAGATCCTGTCTTTGAGAAATGAGATTAGAAAAAGATAACAGACCTGACCAAAGTAAGTTCTGGTTATTTCAATTCAGAAACACAAATTTTAAAAATTAAAGAGAAATCAAGAAAGCCCAGTATATGAAGTTCCAGAGAGTGAAAAGAAAGAAAGAAGAAAATGGAAAGAAGAAAAAGATCAAAGAAATAATAGAAGAACATAACCCAGAGAAGATTCTGAAGCTTGTACTGGTGGAAATTTTATTGATTGCTTCACCGTCACTGTTTTAGCTGAAATTTGATGGGAATTAAGAAAAGAAGTAAAAGAGGATGTGGAAAGAGAAAGGAAAAGAGAGTGAGTGTGCAGAGTGGGTTTTATAACTATCTCTAGAAGCAGGGAGGAATTCACAAATAATATACGCAAATTAATAGAAAATAACGGCATCACCTCAATCCAACCGACAAAGTGGATAAGTAAGGATTTTTAAAAAAGAATTAGTGGAGCATAAAAAAAACAACAACAGGGAATTTTCTTTGCTTAAAATGTTTCTCTCTCTCTTTTTTTTTTTAAGATTTTATTTATTTATTTGACAGACAGAGTAGACAGAGAAGCAGGTGGGGGTGGGAGGTGGGAAGCAGGCTCCCTGCTGAGCAGAGAGCCCCATGCAGGGCTTGATCCCAGGACCCTGAGATCATGACCTGAGCCAAAGGCAGAGGCTTAACCCACTGAGCCACCCAGGCGTGCCTTAAAATGGTTTTTTGCTTAAAACGTTAAGAATTCTTTTTCCTAAAAAAATAGGTATTTTTCCTGATGGTAGAATTAACATACATACATGATAGAAAATTTAGAAAATTTAGTAAAGTGTAAGAAGAAGATAATAATCACAATTTTACCAACCCAAAATACCGCTCCTAATATTTTAGTTATTTAATATTTTTCTACACATATCAAAAAATACAACCTGGACTGTAACATACAAGCTATGGTATGATCTGATTATTTTGCTCACCTTATGAGCATTTCTATGTGATAAATCACTTATTAATATCATGATTTTTGTATACATTATCTATTTTTCCAAAATATTTATTTTGGTTCCTGTTTCTCATTACCATAAGCTTTTTTCATTACCATGAGCACAGTCTTTGTACATAAATCTTTGTTTAATTTTCTAATTATAAGGAATAAGATGTAAATTCTGAGTAGTCACATTACTCGATAAAACATACTTGAAATTTTGAAATAAGCCTTTTTTTGTTTCTAGTTTTTGGTTCCCTCCTTAAGAAAATATCCAGGTAAGTGAGAAATGGCATCTTCTGAAAGAAATGTCATTGTCTGCAAACATCCCAATCAAGTAAACATCTGTATAAGATAATCACTTTGAAATAAATGTTTCCGTATTATTGGCTTTGGTATTCAAGTCAATCATTAAAACTAAGTGTTGATCATGGTCCTTGTGGCCAACAAAGAGTAAAGTGAATTTTCACTAGCAACAGCAGAAAACAAATTTGAACTACACCTATGTATAATTATATTTTATATCTTGCCTGTAATTTGAGCTCGTATTTGTGCAATGTACTCGCATATAGTGTAATTAACTATTCTGAGAGCTATGTAAATACTGCTCCACAATCAGATGAAAGCATGAAATAAATGGGATGTTTGCAGAAAGATATTCACATGTTTATATATGTATTTTGAAGCTTGTTTCAAACAGTGGTGAGTTAATATTTCATTAAAAAGTGTGCTTTTGCTTGATGGTTCTTTTTGAGGTTAAGAAGTGATTATTCTAATAAGGCCTCCAAAAGGCAGATTCTGTCCACCCTGAAAGTACCTCGTGAGATGGAAGGAAAAGAGGAGGAGCCCAGAGATTTAATCCAGAAAACCATCACTTTTGTTTCTACACTTGACTGAGTCCTTTCAAAACATGACCTCTGCAGCTCAGGGCTTCGGTTACTCGTAGTTAGGCAAGCATAAGGACCTGAAATGAGTACCTTTAAAATTCATGTTCCAGCAAAGACAAGAACTTTGTCCCAAGTTAGCAAATTTCAAAAGACATTTATTGAGGGTGGGGAGTGAGGATGGCTTCACACTGCACCCGCATGTCTGCAGAGTCTGTGAGTTGGAATTAATCATCTTTGGTCTGGCTCGGAGGAAATACTTCACGGTAAAAACAGCAAATGTAGCAGCACAATTTGTATTAAGATTACCAATAGACCATTCCGACAGCTTGTGATCTCATAAAGCCCTGACGTGTCTGGGCTACAACAAACATCCCTGTGTGTTGCCTGTATTTTTGCCTCCTTTGAAACTTAATATTGAAGTGTATAAAATGTTGCATTTTCCAATGGTGCTTTTTTTTTTTTTTAAATGAAACCAAGATAAAACATAAAAGCTCACATTTCAGTGCTGTTTTTCTACCAAGCTACTGATTACAGCTGGTATAAACCAAGCTATATTTTTATTCCTCCAGACAGAATTTCTTTGGAGCTGGCTGGCATGTGAAGACAAGACTCCACTGTGAGGTTTGGGGCTTGGAAGGCTGTGAAGGACAAGAATCAAGCCACAGAGCCCAGGCCTGTCTCTGCAGGCCAACACCACCTCCTGCTCTACAGCCCCCATCAAGCTCTGGGGGTGGGGTAGGGCAGGGCGGCGGAACTGAACCAGGAGATGCAAACAGTGATCTAAGATCAGCCCATAGTACTTCCCAGGGCTTCTAATGCATCGTCTGTGGACACACACCCAAGCACTAGTTAGAACCTGTTTGCACGTGAAAGCCCTGACAGCAAAGAATTTTCTGCAAAATCCCCAACCTACAGGCAAATGTCAGACTCCTGAGAGGACTGAGGCACAACACAGCCACTGGTAATGAAAGGGTGGCTCTGGTCAATTAACCCATGTTTGGAGAACAGGCAGAATAGTGCATTTCCCCACTCCTGCAAGGTAGATAAGCAGCTTGCTGGGGGTGGGGGGGAGGATGAGGGGACTGAATGCTTGTCAGTAAGGATTCACACCCCAACAGGTTGCCGCTCATTTTTCCCATAGATCACTGAGGGCCCTACATCCCTAAACCAGGATGTCCTGAAGAAAGACAGTGGGACAGAGGAGAATTTATTTTGATCCAGCACTAAGATAGATCCACCATCAGCTTTTCCTGAGTGAGAGGGGAATGCATCGCGAAGGCTTTATTGCACTTCCTAGTCACGCCATGTTGAAACAACTTCTAATTGTGCTAGTCCCGCAGCCAATGCTTAAGGGCGGAATGGTCCTACAGAAATCTATCCTCCACTTTGAAACTACAGACAACACTCCCACATTTAACCATCAACAATCCATGGCTCCATTATTCACAATTCAGTCAGATAAGGCGGAGATGGTTTAGGACCTTATGAAACTGCTGCGGCGATCCCTAAACGCTCCACTCTCACTCCCACCCTGAGGTTAAGCCTCTATGACCTGGGAGAGAAGCCACAGAACGAGCAGCACGTTTTACCCTGTGACCTCTATGGCCTGCCTCTCTCGAGCGAGAACTTGATTGTCATTTCTGCATCTTTATCTGCCGGCAGCAATAATAGAAGTTTGACTCCCAGACATTCAAAGACAGGAAAGTCTATGATACCAACCTTTTCCATCTCTTAGGAGAAAGGGAGAAACCAAACCAAACCAAACCAAAACCAAAACCTAAGCCTGGCCAAGGCCAAGAGGTTGCACGGGAAGGATTCTGCCCGCAGGTAAGGAAAGGCCGCAGCCACCGGAGCGCGCACAGTCCCCCATCCCGGGTCTGAAATGCACCACCGGCACTGCTCAAGGTGCCACTCACTTTCACACCTACCTGACCGTGGGAAGCAAGCGCGGCGTAAGCCATGGGCTGAGTCATCACTCCTTTCTGCTTCATGAGAAGCATGCGCTTCTGCTCCTCGCTCAGGTGCGCCCGGGGAGCTTGGAGCTGTGGTGGCGGCGGGGGCGGGGGTGGCGGCTGCTGTGGCGGGGGCGGTGGGGGTGGCTGCTGCTGGATGTAGGGCATCAAAGGGTTTTTGTTGGGGTTGGCCATCGGGGGGGTCATCCTCTGACTCAAGTCTGCATTAAAATGGGTCAGAGGCTTAGTGTTGCCGTAGGTAAGAATATTGTGCTGTTTGCTTAAGGAGTTGGTACCCAAGTTATTTGGCTGCTGATTGATCATATTCATGTGGTTCTGCGGGAGGTAGTTATTCATTGTTGTCTTCTGCAGGTTGTTGGCCATGGGAGGCACTATGGGGTTTTGGTTGTTAAAGGCTTGGGGGTACATCATTGGGCTATTTGGTTTTTCTGCAGCGAAAGCTGCTCCGTAGGGGCTGGACGGGGGCCCTAAGGGAGACCAACTAGAAGTCTGGTTTGAGTGTTGTTGCTGCTGCTGCTGCTGCTGCTGCTGCTTCTGTTGCATGAGTTTGGCCCTCTGTTGCTGCTGCACTGCCATCTGCTTGAGCTGCTCCGCAGGGGACAGGTCAGAGCTAGCCACAGCCACAGGGCCCGCTGCAGGACCAGCCACGGGCACTGCTACGGGATTAAGGAGATAACCGTTCCCAGGCCGCGGTGGGGCTTGGCCTGGAGTGTGGGCTTGGTTCGGGGTCTGAGGGGACGGGACAGCGCAGTTTGCTGGTGAGCTGGCAGGGTTTGGAGCTGCGGGAGTGCTGGCCACAGAAGGTAAACTTGTGGCCGTGGAGACAGTAGAAAAGGGAGGGCCCGAAGAGGAGGGCCTCGCCTGCGGAGAGCCCATGGAGACGTGTGCAAAAGGAGAGTGAGAGGGGTCGCTCTTCACGCTGGCACTCTCCTGGGAGAGAGGGGTCTCCGTTGCCGGCTGTGAGAATTCGGCCTCCTTTTTCTCCTCAAAGTCTTCGTTGAACAGGTCCTGTATGTCATCTTCAGGAACAGTGTTGGCCAACTCATCGATTAACTCTTGCCACTCCTGATCATTCAGGTTAATGTCTGAGAATAGCTTGTTCTGATTTGAAAGAGATGTTTCTGATGTGTCTATGCAAGTAGGGTCATCTAGAGGCTCTTGTTTGAGGTCCTTGCCCTGCAGGATGGTGAAGCTGTCCTCCAGGTCACTGCAACCATTGACCGGAAGTTTGATCTCCGGAAGCCTACCATTCTTACTTAGATCTTCTAGAAGCCCAGGAGTGTGAGTTCCACTATTCTGCAAGGGCAAAGAAGGCTTCAGGTCAAGTTGGTGAAGAGGAGAAGCTGAAGGCAGTGGCATGTTGATGGTTTCCATTCCTGTAGGAATGTCCTTTCGTATTCTCTTGCTTGTTGGAGAAAAACTCCCATCGCAAGCACCATTCTGCTGGTCTCCATTAAGTGGTGATCGAGCTCCTTCCAACTTCCTTTTCACAGTCTCCTGGAGCTGGGAAAGAAAAAAGAAAGAGGGTGAGTAAATCTCCAAGTCATCATTCACTATTTGAGCAAGGTGATGTATGACTGCTGTGAACTAACTTTTAAATGCTTTATCACACATGGGAAAGAAGTTCTATGTCTAATTTCAAGAGTGGCCAGGCTTCAAACTCTGTGGGAAAAGGTTTTGTCCAAAAGAAGAGCTCATGAGGCTAAGAGATAGAAAACAAAATCAAGATTGGAGGATGGGGAACAAAGGAAAAGAGAGTTAAAGGCAATACTTCTCTTAACAGCTGAGAATCATCCATTATTATTTTCTAAAGCAACACAAAATGTGAGACTTGTCCCCAAATGTGTTATACTTGAGAAAGATGTTAATACCTATCGTTAACTTTTCTCACCTCTTAACTGAAGACATCAAGGAATTAAATCAACAATATTTTTAAAAACACTAAAAATCCTCTAAGCATATGGAATTTAACGTTTACTGAATAGTGCAGAAATGAAGACTAACGGTTGACACAACCCACAACTTCTCTTCAGTTCTTATTTACTTGACCGCCCAGCACCTCGTGATGCAGCCTGCTCTGCTCCAAAAGCATGCTTCCATTGTTTTCCATGCTATCACATATTCCTGGATTTCCTTTTTTCTCTCCGTCTGCTCTTTCTCAGGGGCATGTGTGGTCTTCGTTCTTTCTAAATGATGGAATTCCTCATTGTTTGCTTGTCAGCTTTTGTTCCTGCCCATTCTACATGCTTGCCTACGTGATTACGGCCTTCAACAGCTTCAATCATCCTCTCTAGGCTGATGACCCTGTTAACAATGTACCCAGTCCAGTCTTCCCTGTGGAGGTCTACTACCTCAGCATCCTCTTCCTGGTTGTTTCATAGGCATGTAAAACTCAGCATGTCTCAACAGGAAGCTCATTATCAAACATGATCCTCAACCATGCTCCCCATCTCAGCATCCACCCAGTTCCCGACTCAGTATCTACTCACTTCCCCGAACCGGAAACCTGAGCTTTCCTCTCAAAATGTCTCCCATCACCATATCACCAGGTCCTATGGATTCCACCTCTAACATATCCCTCGAATATGCCCACTCAACTCCAACCTCACTGCCACTATCCGAGGCCAGGATACCATTTTATCTGCCTCACTGCCACTATCCGAGGCCAGGATACCATTTTATCTGCCTAGACTGTTGCAGTACTTCTAACTGGCCTCCTTGCCTTGCCTCCATTCATCCTCCATTATTCTTTCATCTGTTCCTGTATTTGTTGCTTTGCTCTCCAACAATCTATTCTCTATGCGGCCAGCTCTTTCAAGAAATATATAGCTTTTCCTGTTTATAGCTCTGTAATGGTTTCCATTGCCTTTGGTTTGAAATCCAATCTGAGCCTGCTTCACCTGGTTTCTGCTTCTCTGTTCAGCGTTACCTCCTTGTTCCCTGCCAAACATTTTCTATCAACTCCCTTGAAAGTTTTTCAGTTTCTTAGATGTGCCAAGCTTCCTCCCACCTCCAGGGCATTGTCCATGTTGTTTCTTTTCTTGGAACAAACTTCTCCCCTCCCTCGGGTTAACAGCTAACCATCCTTCAGATTGTATCGTAGACTTCCCTTCCTCTAGGAAAACTTACATCTTTTCCCCCTCCAGCTACATCAGGTACCTTCTTTGACCTGCCTACACTGGGTTGGATATCCTGGAATGAGTTTTTCCAGCACACTCCACTTCCCCATTTAGAGCTCCTACCATACTTTGGGGCAGTTTCTTGGGTGTCTCTTTAGTGAGCTCCAAGAAGGCTCTGACTGATTTGCTTACTGCGTATCCATGGGGGCCCCATCTAGTGTTTGGGTTCATAGCAGTAGTTAATCAATAATGGCAAACTGAATGATTAATTCTATTGTCTAATTCAGGAGTTGAAAGAGGTGAGTTTTAATCAGAGCAGGAGGCAGCTCCACTGACCATGAGGCATATCTGACTTTGTGTGTGTGTGTGTGTGTGTGTGTGTGTGTGTACATGTGCACATGTGCATCCGGCTTATTTATAGGAAAGCTCATGTTTGCATAGATTGCTAGCAATAAATGTGCAATCAAATAGAGGGCCCCAGTGCGCATGACCTGTGATGGATGAAGCTGTGTGTTTCTCCTCTAGCTCAGGCAAAGGACCACCACCCAGCCTTTTGGGCAGATCCCTGAGGCTACAAGAGTTTTTGCTCAAAAAGTAGCAGGTCAAAGCAGACCCAGACCTCCCTGGTGGGGAACTTGTGCAGCAGGAGTCTGCAGGTTGTGGTGCCTTTGCTTTCCTGTTCTGTGGGAATATTCACCACTGGAACTTAACTACGACCCAGGAACTGAGGTTCACTGGTAATGGGAACTCTAGCCTGGAGAACCCTGGCATGTTGCGTCCACGTAACTGGACTTCTCAGGTAAGTCCAGTTAAGAAACTCTCGTTAACTCTATGGATTTATTAACCATGAACCTAATTCATCCGTCTGCCCCCTTCCTTTCTGCCGGCGAGGGGCCAGTGTGTGGGGCTCGGGTCAAAGAGCTTGGCATAGGTTAGGTACTGAGGGAGTGCCTGCCGAATGACCAAAGAAGACTAACTCAGGTTAGAAGTGGGGGGCAGTTAGTAACTTCACAGAGTGGAAGGTGGAAGGCAGGAGGACACGGGGAGCAGAGAAGAGGCAGAAGAGTCATCCACGTGCGCACTCTCCTATTCCTGCAAAGGGCACAGTGCACCACAGAAGCAGAGGAAGAGAGGAGCCGAATTCCCCTGGACCCTGTTCTTCAGCGCTCACACGTGGAACTGCCAAGGCTCTCAAGGAGCGCTACCTATAATAAAACCAATCTGCAGATGATGTGGGGGATCCTACGCAGGGCCACTTTATTGCTGTTCTCTCATAAGCAGAGAATTCCACTTCCAAAGTCAACAGAAAAAGTCCTTGAGTAAAAATCCAGTCTCATGCTTCCTCCTCAATCTTATATTTTTAATCACAACACCAAACACTGTGTGCAGTCACTTCTACCAGTCACTGGTAGAACCCCAGCCTTGCTGAAAACAAGGGCCTCACCAGGACACAATGGCATTTGACTTCAAAGAAGATCGATCCATCGTATGAGGTGGAAACTGCTAGAAAATTTTGTTATTTATTGAACAGCCCTGGGAACTGTAGTTCTGAACACAAGTATGGCAGATACCTGAATGTAGCTCCAGTGCACCAGCAGCAAGTTCAAATATCACAGCTTCAGGTCCTAAAGAAACGAAGATTTGGGGCTCTTGGCACCATCTGAAGCGATGTTGAAAAAAATATATTTTAAAAATGAACCTGACTTTATTTTAGAAAGTTCAGATCCCTGATTCTGTTTTTCGCTGTGAAATAGATGGGGCAGGATGGGGAAATAAAGACAAGTGGTCTGTTTGTTTCTCTGTAAAGAGTGGTGCCTGAGACCATGCTGAAGGACAGATCTGGCTGGAGAGCCCAAGTTTCACCTCTTCCCAGCTGAGGGAGCCTACCTGGGTGAGGCACACTGGGCAGTAATACAGAAAGAAACAGGAGCCCTGGCTCTGTAGTTACAATGCCTGGGGTCAAACCCGAGACCACCCCCTGCCCCCCCAACTAAGAATTAATACATATAAATGTTGTCTGGTACTTAACACATGTTAGCTATGATCCCCTCCATTAGAAAGTGAGTTACATGAGGGAAGGGATTTTTCTGTTTTGTTCACTACTGGGTCCCCAGTAGTGCAGAGTTGATAGTCAGTCACTGTCTTTTGAATGAATGGAACCTGGAAAACTTAGTTCACTTCTCCTCCGTTTTGTTTTCCTCATCTGCAAAGTGGGTTAATAATGTCTAGCTTGTAGAGTTAGTGCAAGAATGAACTTAAATGCAGTAATAGGGACAACACTTAGCTTCATGCCTGGTACCTGGTAAGCCCCCACGGTAAGCCCCCACGGTAAGCCTTAGCTATTGTTATCTTTTAAAATTCGGTGATATCGGTAGTTCCACCTGCAAGTGAGCTCAATTACTTCCTGAACCTTCAAACTACAGATAGGTAGAAGGATGATATTTCTGTTCCTTCTTTAGCTGGCAAAAATCCTCACATTTTCCAAGCATCTGGTGTAGTTTTGTTTGTTTGTTTAATATGGACAACAAAAATGAAATTTGCCATTCAAACTTAAGTCTGAGCGCTAATGCATTCGTGTTCTAGATTGTTAGAGTAGCACTAGGTTGTGGAGGTTCAAATCGAATGCATTTTCAGCATGTGACCTGAATGGAGCTGCTGAGTATTTCCTTCCCCTTGAGGGCCTCGCATTCTCCACTGCTGGCTCCTTGAGCCAGTATCCTGACATACAACATTTGGAAATAGAAGAAAGACGTCATCAAATATGCTATGTTGTGGTTTTATGTTTTGTCTAGCTGTGTCCAAAATAGTTAGAGCAATCTTAGCATCCCTACTGTCTGTCTCATCATCGTCTGCTCTACAGGAGGCTGGTCTGTGAGTCGAAGTCTCTCATGTCCCTTTTGGAAGACAGAAGGCGAATCGGCAGGAAGAGACAGAACCTGTGAGCTTGAGAAGGCCGAGGAACTCTCGAGAGCTCTGCTCAGTCAGCAGGACGGCCAACTGAAGAGAGGGGTATCCTGGTGAGCCTTGACCACCCACGGACTCAGGTAAGAGTCTCGTCCCAAATGGCTTCCTCTTGTGGAAGTCCCTGGCCCTTCTGCCTTACAAAGCTGGAAGCTTCTTAGTGTGATTTGTGCCCCTGTGGAAGAATCACAGAAACTCTTGAGCATCAGCTCCCTTGTTCCTGTATTACTATTATTACGCGTCAATGTTTTTTCCCATGAAGGGAGGCTATGGCGCCAGGGCCTGAAGTAGGCTGTGCATCCCATGCCTGTGACAATATGGGCCGCTGTCACGTGTCAGTTCCTCCAACGGAAACAAGTCCTCCTCCAGAATGGCTTCAGCATAAGTCTCTCATCTACAGCGTGGCTTCATAGCATGTGTTTCTGTGAAACCGTCCTGTGCATGTATGTGCGTGTGGGAGACAGAGACAGACAGACAGAAAGGGGGGGGGGGATGGAGGTAGGGGGAGAGAGGAACTGAGAAACACAGAAAGAAATTGGGAGGCGGAGAGAGACAGAACAGTTCGGGAGGGCTGACAGGACACTCGCAGCAGTAATAAGAATACCTTTGCCTTTGGGGTTATAAAGCACTTTCACCCAGGATGATATTTTATCCTCCTATGAAACCTTGGGGGCAGGTCATGTGCTGGTCTTCCGCCTCAATGGGGAAAAGGTCAGTGTTTTGGGAGAGGTAGATAATACCCACAATAGGGATGGGTTCCCTAGCTAGGGTCACCAGGCCTCTGCTGACACAGAGGGGTTTCTTAGGGGTCCCCTGGGCCAGCATATCCATGGAAGAGAGTCTTTCTGCCTTTCGGCTTTTAGCAGCGCTAGTAAGATAAACAAAACAAAACAAAACAAAACAAAACAAAACAAAAACCTCATATTGCCCCGTCCTTAATTTTGTATGAAATTGGGCAGGGTCGCGGAGCCTGGGAGGAAAGCAAATGACACTACTATTAATAATGAAGCCCTTTAAGATGAACGCCATTGGGGTAAGCCATCAGATTCCTGTCTCCTACGCCTAATGCTTGTAAAAAGCAGGGTTTATTATAACTATCTTACGGAGAAGGAACTTCAGGCATAGTGACATTAGGCGAGATTACAAAATGACAGAGCCAGGGTAGGGGGGCGGTAGGGAAAAGTGGAAGGGGGCTCAGCCCAGGTTTAAATTCGGACTCAGGCCTGACTGCAGAGCCCACACCGCACCCTCACCTGGGGTGGAACATCCTGGCTGTGCCGCCCTCCCTGGCACTGGACTCTGACGCTGCTCGTCGGAACGCGCTCTCGCACTGTTTTCAGGAATCATCCCTGATCCCCATCCTCTCCCCACCACCCACACCCAATTAAACCTCAAGAACTCTCTGTTCTTATCATCTAAGAATTTTATTTTCATCTTCCACCCCCAATGCCACTGCATTCGTTCAGATCGTCAACACTTCTCGTGATTTCTGCAGCAGCTCCCGAATGACTCTCTCTGCCCCAGCCTTGCTTGCTCCCCTCCAAACCGATTCTCTGCACTGAGCCTGTAAATTTTCTTTATAAAGTGTGAATGAACCAGGTTGTATCCATTGCTCACCTGACATTTTTCTGTCTTCAGCATCACCTAACTTCGGCACAGAGGCCCTCCGCAACTCGATCCTCACCTCTGCTTACTTGCCTCCCCCGTCTTAACGAACACCTCTAACCTTCTTCCCTTCCACCTGTCCCCAGCCCCCAGTGCCAATCAACTCGAAATCTCTGGCTACATGTAATTATTTGCAGTTCTCGGGACATGCGGTGTTCATTCTCTGTCTCTCTGGGACTTTGCATAGGTTACATACCCTCTTATCCAACTTCTTCACCTGACCAAATCTATTTGTCCTTCCCAATTCAGTTTAGACATTACCTTCTCTACAGTCAACCCTGTACAGCCCCTCCCACAAGTCCAGGGTCAGGAGCACGACATTCTCATACACATCCTGTAACCAATTTCCTGTTTCTTCATGCGACTGTACATAGAAATGACCGCTAAAAGCTCTCTCTCAAATGACCACACTGAATTTATGGAATTATCCCCCAAAGTACACACTTGAAAATGTTGGCCTGCCTAGCGTTTTCATGACTATTGAGTAAATGTCCAGTTTATTTTAGTTCCTTTAAGATGCTGGAAAGGGCTTGTGAGCTGTCCCCTCCTCAATATTTTTGAGAACTCGTAAGGATTCTGGGAACCTGTATAGAGAACCAGAAAGCACAGGAAGAGAATCGCGCAAAGGAAAACTTAAACTGAAACCCACTGACATCGTGTGCCGTTAACCACGGTCAGATGTTTTGACAAGTATGTCAACTCAAAATGCTGGATATTTTCATATCTGAATTCTGAATTTCCATACAAAGGCTTTAAGTGATTTTCACTCACCAACCAACACCATGAGTGAACTTTCTTCACCATATTAGAGATATAGCCATTTCCCAGGACTTGAAGATGAATTGGAATTTCAGTTTGCAGATGCTATAACTAATTTAGAGGCTCAAAGACCACATTTTGGTCATTTTGATCAGCTCCAATCAAACTAGAAGATGATTCACTGTATCAATTTTCATACGGGTACGCTTCCCATTCTACCAGTAGATAATAAGCTTATGAACACATGAATAAATCTGAAGAGTGACCCAGAATACTCATATGTTAGGTATTTTCATTATTAGAGTATGTACGGTGTGCAAAAATGCTTCCACAACTGTCTTCCAGATTTAAGCACCCTTAGAAAGGATTTTTTGAGGTTTATTTAGAAGTTCAAGGTTCTAGACCGTTCATTATCCAACTCTAAAGTAACCTGGATAACTGTTAAAAATGCAGAATTCTAAGTCCCATTTCCACAGTTTTTGATTTAGTAGCTCAAGGTGGGACCCAGAGGGGGACACAGGTTGGAGGCACAGGGTATCTAAAGAAATTTAATAAAAACCCTGATTCCTCTGAGGTAATTGGTCCAGGATCCCTAGTTTTTAGGAATTCTGATCTAGAATAAGAATTCTGTTGGGAGTTCTGACATTATGAAGTTGTTGGTGTGATTTAAAAAAAAATATACATACACACACAAACCCAGTGTCCATATAAAATGTTCCTGAGTTAATTGGTGATTCTCTGGGACAGCTCACAAACAGGACTAAGAAATAACCCTCGCGCTTGTTTTAGTTCAAACCTCAGAGGACCCTGGATTCTGGAGAAACCTGCGGGATTTCTATAAGACTTTTCATAAAAATGTTTATTTTTTACATTTTAGGTTTCTCAGAGCATAGTAATATCCTGGACCATTTTCTCTCTCCACATTATACATATACTTCCCCTTGCTTTCATCCAAATGAACGGAGGGCATGCTGTGTACCCATGCACAAGGCGCTGGGGGGGTGGACTTGGTCCTAAGAACAAAGACCACATCTGAAAGTAAACACATGTCATACACGTATTGATAAAAGTTGAGTACCTTTTTTTTTTTTTAAGGAGAGCTATGTAAAGGGGAGAGCAACACAAAAAGAAAAAGAGAAATCTTATCACAATTCCTGAAGGCTACCTCATCAGCCTTACATACTTCAAACATTATTTTAGAAAGAAAACAAATTTACTACATAATAAAAGTCATATGAAACACACACACACACACGTTATTTCCCTGAGACCCAAGAGTTAAAAACCTCTACTTGTGACCATCCCTGGACGCAACTTCTTTGGATCTGATCAGTGGAAAATATTGGGTCTCTGGAGGGAATATCAGCCACAGGCCGTTAGAAATCCCCATTCTGAAATGCCCAGGGGGAAAAGAATCATCTTTAAAGGGGCCTCACCCTCCTGGTTGGTATCTGTAACCTCAGCCACAAATGCTCAAGGGAATGCTGGGGCACTGCTCAGTCCCCAGCTCAAGGGAACAGGGCCATTCAGGACATTCTGGGGGACTTTGAGGTTATTTTTAGAAGTGACCATGATCTTGTTCCTTTCTCCTATGAGTCAGATCTAAAATGCCTTTTCCAAGTAGTCTTAGGTGTACCTGAGAGTGATTGTACCTCTCTTCAGTGTTTGAAGCACGGATGCTCACCCAATTTTAGCTGTGAGGTGCCAGAGTAAGGTACTTTTTAAAAGCAATTTTTGTGTGTGTGTCTGGATTTTTAGGTATGCTTTTATCCTTCAGTTCTTCTACTTCTTCTTCTTCTTTTTTTAATGATTTTATTTATTTATTTGAGAGAGAGAGAGAGAGAGAGAACACGAATGGGGAGAGGCAAAGGAAGAGGGAGCACCAGACTCCAGGCTGAGCAGGGAAGCCTGCCACGGGGCTCAATCCCAGGACCCTGGGATCATGACCTGAACTGAACGGAAGGCAGACGCTTAACAACTGAGCCACCCAGGCGCCCCCTATCCTTTAGTTATTCTTAAACATGTAATAAGCACCAACTAAATGTACAGCGTATTGAGAGTGGATCGTAAGACATCAGCAGCAGTGGCAGTCAGGCCCTTGACATTTAGAAACGCTTAGTTCCAAGCTCTCCAATCTCCATACTTCCAAATACATAAATGTTCACACAGGCTCTTGGCTTTCTCTCAATGGAATGAATAAATTATATTTTCGTCACAAGTCACACGAATCCTGTGTACTTTTTATATATGAAGTTATAACATTTTTCACAAGCTTCATACATGTAATTCAAATTGGTGCCTCAACAGTTATTAACTTGTTATTATTAACTTGTTAAAAACCGAGACTGTTCTCTCCGCAAATGCCAAGGTTATATGATTTTCAAATCTCCTTACATAGCTTTCAGTAGAAAGCTCTAAACTTTTTTTTTTTAAAGATTTTTATTTATTTATTTGAGACTGAGAGAGAAGGAGCAGAGGGAAGGGGAGAGGGAGAAGCAGACTTCCGGCTGAGCAGGGAACCTGACACGGGGCTCGATTCCAGGATGCCAGGATCCTGACCTGAGCAGAAGGCAGATGCTTAACTGACTGAACCACCCAGGTGCCCTGGAAGCTCTAAACTTCTAAGTTTTTGCCAGAGAATTTGATTCACTGCTTACTAAATGTTTCAAGATAAACTTGTCATTTAATATTCTAATTGACTGAGCGCTTACCCTGTACCAGGCCTTAAGCTAAGCACTTCACATATATTACCTTGATTAAACCTCACAACAGCTCTGTGATGGACGAGGAATGGGCTCAGAGAGGTTAGTAATTTGTCCCAGGGCACAGAGCAGAGCCCCTTCTCAGCAGCACTTGTTCTCCCCTACTCTGTTGTTTTGCATCTGAAGACTCCCATCCCGATTAAACATGAGCAAACCTTGCTGAGAAATTCTGGGAAAGGGTTTCAGACACCCATGTCGTGACGGTCTGAGGAGGATGTGTTCACGTCTCCCAGTCAGATCTGCCTGATTCACAGAAAAGCGCTGTGCTCCTCTCTGAGGAAAGATGCTCCTTTGCAAATGTAGCATGTGTTTGAGAAGTGATGAGAGCTGCAGCCCTGAACACTTCGGGAGGGAGCCAATGTGTGCGTCCCAGTGGCAGCTTCCTTTCCTTGGTAGCGCTCTGTCAGAAAAGCTCCTCTGAGATCTGTGGCTGCCATCGGATTCCACAGTCTGAACCCCCAACGGCTCTGTCTTTTCAAATACATAAACATACACACACGTATTACATTGCATTTATTTCTAAGGACAAGAAACGATTTTCTTAGGAATGTCTCTGCCATCTCTTACTAGAAGTCACGCATACGTTATGTATTCAAACATGCCTACATGCGTGACCTCGTATTACAATCTGAAATTCCTAATGGGATTTTATTTAGAGCTGTAAAGAAATGACTGTGAAGGAGGTTGGTGAGGAAGGAGAAAAAACCATTGGGAGGAAGAGGGCAAATGAAAAGATCAGATCTTATCTGCATCATTCACAGCTGGAGACTTACACCAACAACACGGACCCAAGAATGGGCATGTTTAGACGAAACCCACGAGATTTTGATTTGTTTATTCTCTGGGAGAAGGAAGGAGGAATGCTTCAGGGAGGCTCGGTACTTTTCTCTCCCTTGGGTAAAAATCAAGAATATTTTTATTGCACTGTTTACTCAAAATGTCCCTTCTTTTCAACGAGAAATTCTCATTTTAGTCTTTAGCCCCTTTCAGGAGACCAGTTTGCTCAATGGTGCTTAAGTCCTGCACCTGGCTTGGGGGAAGCAAATAGCCCACAGTACTCACACCTGACACTGTTTTCCAATACAATCCTAGCACATGTTTATCTCCCTTTGGAAAACCAAAGTATTGAAGTAAGATTGCCTAGTCTATAAAAAGCCTCTTGCTTCCTTCAAAGAGGTCAGACACTGCTCTTTCGAGTGCGGTGTCGTTTGCATAAAGCCCAGCTAGAAGATACCCCCTAGAAGAGAATTATCAACTTCTTCCATCTACACCCCATCTCCCCTGCCCCCCACCCATCTTAGCCAGGGAGCGAACAGGACGTTATTTTTATTTCTAGGCCGTGTGTGACCCCCCCCAGACCTCCATTCCAAGCAGCAGGCTTTTACTCCAAAACTGAAAACTATGGGACCTGCCTTGGTTTACCAGCAAGGGGATTCCCTTTATTTACATGTCTTTGGAATAACTTTTGTTCACAAATAGGAGACAAGACAGAACTAAAGAAATTTTCTTTCCAGACAAATCACCCATGGGTGAAGATGTACACACACCACACACACACACACACAGAGGTACACTCTCACATTCGGGTAAATGTAGGTGTGATTTAACCGGCTCTGAAAATGTTCAACCGGGGGGCAGCGGGGGCAGCATTGTGCACTCGATCCGTAAGCAGCTGAGCTCTGGAGGCTGGCGGCGGGGCCAAGAAGCTGCTGGGCTTCATCCCACCAGCTGAAATTCATTTTTCAAAAGAAATTAGACCAAGGTCCTGTTGTTATAGCAACAGTCAGAGTCACTTACACAGCCTCTTCCTTACAACCTTACTCTGACTTCTGTGGGCAGCAATTTCAATTACATACAGGGAGTGACCAAGGCCAAGCCCGGATAGACCTTTTCTTAGCCCTTTAAAGGGTAGACGTGTAAATCCTCTGGGTCCAACCTGAAGCTCAAAGACCAGACTTGACAGTGTTCCACAGAGTTCTCCCAGTCTTGAAAGTCAGTGAACAGTGAAGATAAGAGTAAAACCTTCGGTCCCTGTGTTTGGGTAGGAACTGGACACGTAACCACCAAATTTCCTGGGGTCAACCAAGTACCGGCCGTTTCGGAACGGGGACTTCCAGTGAGGATGGTGATGTCGGCAATCGCCATCAGATCCGCAAGTATTTTTATCACTTTAGTCCCCTGGGCTTTTACTCTGTTCTTGGGGATGTGAATTTCCCAATGTTTCCAATCACTCACTCCAACCCCTAAAAACAACAATCAACTCCAAAATTCTCTTTGTTGATGAAAATATACACTTATTACCAAACCTCTATGGCAAAGAACTCTCCAAAGGAGTCAGCAATGTAGTAGTCTACATTCACCACAGGGGTACCCCAAGTGGCAAACATCTGTGAAGCCAGTGCTTGTGACTAATGATACGGGCTGAACTGCGCCCTCCCCAAACGCATGTGCTGAAGCTCTAACCTCAGTACACTTCAGAATGTGACTGTGTCTGGGGATAGGTTTTTTTTTTTTTTTTTTTAAAGATTATTTATTTATTTATTTGACAGAGATCACAAGTAGGCAGAGAGGCAGGCAAAGAGAGAGGAGGAAGCAGGCTCCCTGCTGAGCAGAGAGCCCGATGCAGGGCTCGATCCCAGCACCCTGGGATCATGACGTGAACCGAAGGCAGAGGCTTTAACCCACTGAGCCATCCAGGCACCCTGGATATAGGGTCTTAACGAGGTAATTAAGTTAGGGGCACCTGGGTGGCTCTGTCAGTTGAGTGTGTGACTCTTAATCTGGCTCAGGCCATGATCTCATAATCTCATGATCTCAGGGTCGTGGAATGGAGCTCTGTGTCAGGTTCCACACTTAGCGGGGAGCCTGCTTGAGGACTCTCCCTCTGCCCCACCTCTCTAAAATAAATAAATAAATAAATAAATAAATCTTTTAAAAAATGGGGGTCATTATGTTAAAATGAGTTCATTGGGGTGGTCCTTCACCCAATCTGACTTGTGTCCATATAGGAAGAAGAAATTACAACAAAGATATGCACAGAAGGAAGACCATGTGAAGACAGCCATCTACAAGCCAAGGAGAAAGGCCTTAGAGAACCAACCCTGCTGACAGCTTGACCTTGGACTTCCAGCTTCCAGACCTGGTGAGGAAACATGTATCTACTGTCTCAGCCATCCAGGGTGTGTGCTACTTTGTGAAGGGAGTCCTAACAAACAAATATAATGAATAATCTGGTTTAAACCTATCTCTGTCCTCTCCACGTCTTCTGTAGGTTAGGCCCTCAATAACTATTCTATCTTGCACAAAATTGCGCATGCTTTGATTCAACTGATAGAGCACCTACTGTGTGTCCAGTTCTGTATCAGACACTAGGAGCCACTAGTGAACAAGATTCCGTGTCTGACCTCAAGTGCTTTCAGAGTGGAGGGGAAAGAAAACCAGAGAAGGAAGGACAAGGTCATTTGTAGTAGGTACTAGTGCTATGGAAGCCCAAAGGAGGGGCACCCTTTAGTCCTGGAGGGACTGAAATGGAAACTGAGACTTTGGACTCACCTTGTGGTAAGAAGCCAGAGGAGAAAAGGTGTGGCTTCTAAGTAAAACCTCAAATAGTTGTGTCTGGCTTGAGCCCGGGTACAAGGGGAAGAGACTGGGGAAGTAAGAGCCAAACAGATCAGGAAGGACTCGTCTGCCCTTTTATGACATCTGGACTTCATCCAGAAGGCTTTGGGAGGCAATGGAAAAAAAAAATGTCACTTGTACTGCGAACTTCAGATTTCATGGTGATAGAAGTTGGTTGCAAAAGGTAAAATATATGAGGGGCTCCTGGGTGGCTCAGTTGGCTAAGCTACTGCCTTCGGCTCTGGTCATGATCCCAGAGTCCTGGGATCGAGTCCCACCTTGGGCTCCCAGATCCATGGGGAGTCTGCTTCTCCCTTTGACCTTCTCTCCTCTCATGTCTCTCTCTCAAATAAATAAATAAAAATCTTTAAAAAAAAAAAAAAAAAGGTAAAATATTTGAAGTGATTTGTTTCCTAGGCCTGCCATAACACAATAGCACAAACTGGGTGTCTTGACTAATTTTCTCACACTCCTGGAGCCTGAAGTCCAAAATCAAGGTGTGTTGACAAGTCTGGTTTCTGCCGAGGCCTTTCTCCTTGGCTTGCAGATGACCACCGTGTCACTGTGTCCTCACATGGCTTCTCCTCTTTGCGTGTGCATCTCTGGGGTCTTTTTCTGGGTCCGAATTTTCCCACCACATAGAGACAATAGTCGTGTTGGACTAAAGTCCACCCTGATGGCCTCTTTTTAACTTCATCTCCTCTTAACAGGCCCAATCTCCTAAGACAGCCACATTGTGAGGTACTGGGGGTCAGGGCTCTACCATGTGAAATTTGGGGGAAGGCACAATTCAGTATCATTCCTGTACAGGTGACCATGCAAATGGCTAAATCCATCCTTAACTCATAAATACCATATGACACGGATCTGGTCTTGAGGCTAGTAGTTCGACAATTGCTATTGGGTCCAGTGTTTAACAACACAGTTTTTAAAAAGTGTCTGTCTCCCAGTTTGAACCCCCAATTCAAAATACACTTCACACTTACTCCTTAACTACTGGCCAACGAGTGTGCTAAGCAAAACCTCAATGTGGGCAGAAGAGCGGTGCTATTATTTAGGAGATGCTGAATAAGGACCACGCCCTGAGGCTTAAGTATAAATGTTACTTTACATGGACAACCCACCCCACCTCAGAGAGGGACAGAGAAGGAAAGCCGAGGCATAGAGACACTGGGGCCACAGTGTAATTCAGAGGAAGAACAAGGAATGATAGGATTCCCTGCTGTAGCCCCATGCCCCACGCAATCCGTTTCTTTGCCTGTAACGGGTTCAGAATTTGTTAACTTTCTGTTCCCGTTGTGGTGCACTGTCAATGGACTGGAACAGTGTGGAGTCAAAAGTGTGTATTTCAATGGTTTTATCTTTCTTACCTAGCCATCCAGACATTATTTATGCGGCTTCCATTGTAATGCTACAGTTAGGTTTGCATAATATTTTCTGTAAGTGCCTACTTTTGCATGGTTACGGGTGCTCTAAAACTCCCCTGGGACACAATTTTTTTCACCTTGGTCTGAGTTCTGAAGCAAAATTTTTGTAACAACAAATGATGACTTCAGGGATATTTCTGAAGTTACCCGACTATAAAAAAAAAAAAAGGAGGGGAGATTTCTACTGCAATAAATATTTTGTTACCTTTTGTCCAATCGAACACTGCAAATCGAAAAGAGCTGAACATAAAGGCATCATGCAAGGCAATGTAATAGATTTCACTGAAGACGGCCCACACTGCCAGATTTAACTAAATGAGGTCTGCATTCACATGCTTATCAGTATTTAAAAATACCCTGAGTGTACACAACAGAAAATGTCAGGAACTTGAAAAGCAAAAATATGCATGTGGTTCTTTCCAGATCTCACTAAAGCACAGCAACTAAACAAACTTAATTATGTGATCAGGCCGCACTTACTTAACCTCTCCGGACCTCTGTTTCCTCAATTACAAAATGAGAGGGCTGGCCTGCCCGACCTCCAAAGCTTGTTCCAGCTCTAACAGAGTCTCTACTTGGATTCTGGATTCAAATCAGTGACCCACTTTCAAAAATCACTTGGGAAGGCACTGTAAACTCAGATGGGCAGCTGAACTTTGGGCAGTAGTTACCAAGTAACCAAGAGCCTTGTTTTAAGTCAGAGAGCAAGAATTCATTAAATTCTTCTGTACAGGTTTCGTGGCTTTAGGAAATTTGAAAAAACAAAAAACAAAGACAAAAAACACTTACATCCTAATCACAATTGTCTTTCAAACAAAAGTGTGTAAATCATGTGGTTCATTTAAAAAGGATTCTTCATTTTTGGATGGTCAGCCTGGGGTCAGGTGCTGAGCTGGGTACGGAGAACATGAAAGGCTCATAGGACCCCTGGTTTCGAAGAAATTCACAACCTGTTGTCTGTTATCATTCTGTTCCTAAGTGTCCACTGGAAAAGGCTCCCATTATGTGTAACACTTGTCGAACAAAGCCAACAGCCATTTTCCTATTCTGGTGACCACGGTCTGGTTAACTTCTAGAACAGTGTGTGGCTCTCCTCTACCTCCACCAGGAAGATTCTGAATAAATGGTCTGAAATTACACCAAGAGCCTGAATGAGCCAGTTTGGGTCATTAGATACTGGACCAGGTTACAAGGAGGAGCTGTCCACTTTTCCTGGGTATCAGCTACCACGTTTATCACCTAGAAAAGGCAGACGGGTGTGAGCCTAACCTTAGGCTTCGAGTCAGGGGCCCTGGGTCCTACGATCACTTCCCTCATGACTAAGCTGTGTGTCCTGTGGAAACCAGTTGAGTATTTCCAACTCTGTTTTAGCCTGGACAAAATAATGTCCACAATTCCTTCTAAATCGAGCAGGCAAGAATTTTATCCTCTGGTTAATTGGGATACACTTGGAAGGTGAACCAACCAACATTTCACGGTTCCTCTTAACCTCATGGTCTTTTTCTAAAATACGTAACTAATTCCTAAATTTGAGAGAATGAGAAAGTTTGTGTCTGTTGCCGTTTCTGTACTTTATGTAGTAAAACCTGATTCATTCTATTGCTGATCATTTTGCCTTTAGCTGTCACTTGGCTAAGGGCCAACCTGATAGGTATTCTTATGTATGAAGAAAGAGCTTGCTATGTAAAAGAATAGGTATAATAAAGATCATAAGAGGAATAGTAAGAATGCTTAACCTACTTAAGGTAGAAATGGGTCTCAAGGACTCAAGCACTCCAGAGACTCAAATTTAAATAAACAATTGATACATGCATTATGAACTCTTCTCATATATTAATTAAAGCAGTTCCCCAAGGATGCTTATTTACTAACAGTTTGATAGTCTCGTTTGAATTGCAGTTAGTACTTATACATATATACATGTAGTACCACTACACTTCGGTTCAGATTTTTCTCAATTTAGGCAGCTGTTTGCCCAAATTAGTTTAAATTAGGGAGAGTCTATTGTATTCATAAACTCTTCGTCTAAATGGCAGAAATGATGACGATAACATTTGTCTGAGGTTTGTTGGAACTCTGCGGCTTAACTTCTCGTCTGAGATTTGTAAAGAATGAACACAGAATGATTAATGGCCATTACTGATTTTTTACAGCTGTAACTTATCAGAATACATATACTCTAATACTGTACCCATGGTAATTATCTCATTACTATGAAGTGTCACAGAAATGCATTATGCGAAGTATGCGTTGAATCACATTTAGCAATTTCTTTTTCTGTTTAAATCCAGAAGCTTAGTGTTCTCTAAGAGTGGGAGCATTGCATGGGAGTTGGGGGCTTTACAAGAGAGGTGGGGCTTAGCCTATGAGTGGTGCTCCTTGGCAGAGGTGTGACAAGCTTTGAGACTCGCGTCACTCTTCTAGACTTTTCTGCACCTCAGTTCCTAATTTGAAAATGGGCATATACCTGTGTGACCCCTACGATACCTCATGGAAAGGATTAAGCAGATTAAGTCTATAAAACAGTTGGTCACCAGGAGGAAAGGCATTAAGGAAATGACTCAACATACTGTAGTGGTGATTTTTCTAACTGCATGAATATTTAACGAACAGGTACACATAATACTTGACATTTCTATGGAGATCTTCATGCAAGCTTCTTAACATCACTTAAAGAAATGCATGGCAACAATTATCAGACATCTGGGAAGCATCAGCTCATTGGCCAGAGAGGGTAGAGACACAGGAGGGTTGTTTTTAACATCACAGTGTTAAGACTTGGGTTATATTCAAATACAGTCATCCCACAAATCAGAAGATGTGCCTTAGAAATAGAACAATGTTTATTTGAGAGCCATCCAGCCACACGTAGGAGGAAACCTAAACAACACAGGTGCAAAACCTCCCTAAGAAGTGAGCATGTGGTTGAAGATGGGTCTTGTTAACTGGATGACAGAAGTCAGCAAAGAGACAAAGAAACAGTATTAGTGAGAGATCAAAATAAAACATCACCAGGAAAGTAGGGGGGAGAAAAAGAGAATTTGTGGTCAGCTTCGTAATGTCAGTTGCAGTCTGAAATGAGAACTAAGAGACCGTTAGATTAGTATCAGAGTAATTCACTGGGAATCTAAGAGAAGTCTCTGCTAGGATATCCAGCAGCATCAGCAGCATCTGGGAACTTGCTGAAATGCAAATTATTAGCCAGTTCCCCCAGACTTCCTGAATCAGAAGCTCTGATCGTGAAGCCTGAGCTCTGTGTTTTAACAAGCCCTCAAAGTGATTCTCATGAGTCTGAGAGATTGTTCAAGAACAGTGCTTCCCATCCAGCAGAACTTCCCGAGATGATGGAGATGTTCTCTATCTGCCTCTATCTGATACATAAGCATCTAGATGCATGTGGTTTTTGAGTACTTGAAATGTGGTTAGCGCCACAAGGAATTGACTTCTAAATTTCATTAATTTTAATTAAGTTTAAGATAGCTACGTTTAATTAGTAGCTATTCCATTGGACAACCAAATTCTAGAATGACACCGTAAATGAAGGCTAGGTTTTTGATCTGTAAGAAAAGCAAATGGTGAGTAATGAAGATGCTGACTGTTGACTCTTCCGTGTAAGAAATCTTGGTTGTGAGGGCAAGAGGAGAAAAGCACATCATGGCTGGCATGTCAGGAGGTGAAGTAAAATTTTTTTCCCGGGAAAAGGAAGTCTTGAGTGTGTTTGAACGTGAAGAGAAATCAGAGAGTGGGAGAGGTTGGCCTGCAGGAAACAGGGACAAATGAAAAACTGTGGAGAGGTCTAACTGTGGTAAAATATCCATAACATAAAATTTACCACCTTAACCGTAAGTATACAGTTTAGTGTTATTAAGTACATCCATGCTGTTGTGAAACCATCTCCACCACCTATCACCAAGTCCTTTTCATCTTGCAAAATTGAAACTCTATGCCTGTCAAACAATAACTCTCTATTCCCTTCTTCCTTCAGGCCCTGGCAACCAGCATTCCACCTTTATGAATTTAAAGATTGTATTTATTTTATTTGAGAGTGAGGGTGTGTGTGTGTGCGCACCCAAGTACACGGGGTGGGAAGGATAGAAAGAGAGGGGGAGAGATATTCCCAAGCAGACTTCCCACTGAACACAGAGCCCAACATGGGGCTCAGTCTCATGACCCTTTGATCATGACCCGAGCTGAAAACAAGACTCGGGTGTTTAACCACCTGAGCCACCTGGGAGGCCTCTCTGCCTCTATGAATTGAACGACTCTAACTAACTCATGTAAGTGGAATCCTAGAGTATTTGTCTTTTTGTGACTGGAATATTTCATTTGGTATAATATCCTCAAGGTCTATCCACGTTGTAACACGTTATCAGAATTCCCTTCCTTTTTAAGGCTAAACACTCTTCCATTATATGCGTAGATCACTCATCCATCGACGGACATTTCAGTTGCTTCTACCTTTTGTCGATTGTCAATAGACTGTGCTGCCATGAACATGGTTTTAGAAATATCTTGAGGCCTTGTTTTCAACTCCTTTAGGTATTACCCAGAAGTGCAACTGTGGGATCATGTAGTAGTGACGGTTTTAATTTTTTGTGGAACCTCCACATTGTTTCCCATGGTGGCTGAACCATTTTAAATTTTTATCAAGGTATTTGTTTTTGAGTCCATGAAGAATGGAACATCAAAGCCATCCCAAAAAAAGAGAGAGAGAGAGAGATTTAAAGACAAATGTGGGGAACAGGTATATTGAAAAACAACTGTGTGTGCGTGATGGGTGGGGGTGGTGGTGGTGAGGAGAACAAACCCAGGGCGTGAGGAGAGAGCAAATGAAGGTTTTGTAGAGTTGGTCCATTATCGGAGAAGAACAGGGAAGCCCTTTGAGGGCTCTCAAGCAGAAGTATATACATATAGTGTAGAAGTATGTCATGGGATTGAATTGTGTTCTCCCCCCCAAAAAAGGTACGTTGAAATCCTAACCCCAGTACCTCAGAAAGTGATTTCATTTGGAAACAGAGTCACCCCAGGTATAATTGGTTAAGATGAAATCATTCCGGAGTGGAGTGGGCTCCTGATTCAACATGAACCTGATCATTCTTGTAAGAATCCGGCCACGTGAAAACATGGAGATGCACAGAGAGAACGCCACGTGATGGCAGAAGCAGAAATTGGAGTTATGTAGCTATAAGCCAAGGCACGCTACAGAATGCTGGCAAACCATGGAAAGCTAAGAAGAGGCAATGAAGGATTCCACGCAGAGTCTGAGGGGCAGGGTTCTGCTGGCACCTTGATTTTAGACTGCCAGCCTCCAGGACTGTGAGACAATAAATTTCTGTGGTTTTAAGCCACCTAGTTGGTAGGACTATGCTATGGCAGCTCTAGGAACTGATAGAGCTACAGAGTATGAATCTGTAATACGCCAGGGTCATCCCAGGCCAAGGCCAAAATGAGTACTTCCAAATGATTGTACTTCCCACCTCTAAGCAATATGCTTTCTGACACACTGGGATAATATAGGTGATAAGTCAATGTAATATATATTTTGAATCACAGTCTTTACTAAAAGATTCTCTTTCTGTCTGTCTTTCACAGGACCAAATGGGGCATGCATATGAACACACTAAATTGTATGCTTCTAAGAACCATGATGGGAAAGAAATCTCAGTGTCTCAGGGCAGAAGTGCTGTCATTACCTAAAAGTTCTTCTGGATTTTATTTCACCTCCATTTGGCGCCTAAATTTTTGTTCTGGGTTCTAAGTCTGAGCAGAGCTCTGGCTTTAGCTGGAAAAACCAAAGACTTTTCGAATTTCTTAAATTTCTAGGTTTGCCTGCTTTTGCTGACTCTGGCCTTTACCTTAGGTGCTAATTCATGACTTGAGGAAAACAATAATACAGTTCTTTTCCTGCTTTCCCACTTGAGTTTGAGGGAAACAGTCAGCATTGAGGTGATGAATGCCAACTCAGATTAAGCCACTTAAGAAAAATTGCCTGGTTATGATCTCCGGGGTGAGTCTCTCCCAGAGGTGGATGGGTAATGGCTGTGGGAGCCGGGACTAAGTGTCGAAATCATCCACAGTGTCTCGACAGAGGAGCCTGGTTGGTCTACAGTGGAAGGGGAGCTCAGCTGTTGCTGACGTGGAAACAGCGTGGATTATTTGGGTGAGTAGAATAACCTTGAGCATCTGCCAAGTCAAAGCACAAGTTGTAAAAACAAAGTCTCTCCCTTCCTGCCTAATTGCTCTTCTCCTTTTAAAACACAGCTTTTGCTTTTGTTAGAATTTACCTACATCCTAGTAAAAGTGGAAGAAAAGAGCCATAAACAGTAGTTGTAACACACACACACAAATCCAGAAATAATTATATTTTAATGCTTCTCTACAAGAAACATATCCAGCTCACAGACTCCTTCCCACCCTTCCCTTCCACAGCCCCTCGAATTAAAAAAAAAAAAAAAATCAACTTTGGCTTTTCATGAAAAGCATACAGCAAAAGTATCATTGTTCCAAAATTCCAAAGCCATTTCACAATCATAATGAAATGAGGGAGGAAATGGTTTTGTTGAGGTCTTGAAAACAATCACTCCATGTTGCTGTGTGGTATATCTTTATAAATTATAAAGGGGTCTGCAAAAATTTGTTCATTCATTCAACACACACTCACCGAGCATCATTTATGCACTGGACCCTACATGCAAAGCTGGGGATGCAGAGATGAATAAGACACAGTCTGCCTGGGAGAGCTCACAACAGAGGAAGACAGCTATTATTATTATTCATTATAATGTGGCTAGACTTCCCATGCCCCACTCCTACTTCCAAGCCCTAGGAACCTTGATTTTAATTCACAAAGAACCATATTGTGGGGAGGGGGGGGGGGAAGAAAAAGAAAATGACCACAGTAAATCCTGTAAAGGTGGCAGCTCTCTCCAGAAATATGGCTACACTATGAGCTTAGACCTCCTTTAAACTAAGGGCAGGGAAGAAGAGAACACAGCAAAATGCCTACACGAACTACAAAACCGAACCACAATGAACATCTGGAAGTGAATTAGAGAAATTCAAAATGAACTGGGAAAGAAAATTATTTATAGTATAAAAATTAGTTAAAAAGGAAAGCGAAACACATTGGAATAAAGTCAAAAGCATCTTTCTCCGCTTCTCCTTTTCAGAATTGCCCCAGAGCATCATGCATCATACAAGGAAAGACATTACCCTCAGCTCTGTTGAAGACTTTGAGCTTCATAGACAAAGGGATCCATGCCTAGAATTGACAACCTGGTTTCTACATATTTGGGGTTGAACTCAGATGAACCGACTCGAATATCGAAACTCGGGTTTTCTGATGTGATTTTATGCCTGCTTCAAATGAGTGGCTGAGGAGAAAAGTATATACACAATAAATCTAAAATCATTCAATTACCTTAAGTCAACTGGGAGGCTTATATTTACTGAGAACAGGCATTTGACTCTCATATTACAAAGACATGCAAATGACTCCCAAGTTGCAAAATCATTCTGGATAGCTTATTACTCCATTCTCAGATGTTGGAGGAGCAAGGGGAGGCTTGAGAGTTTGATCAGGAAAACACTACGCTTGTCAGTTGGCAGAAACAGCATGCTAACACAGCCTCTGGAATTACGGGCTCTATGAGTGTCAGCTCACAGGAAGGGAAAAACAGCCAGCCCCTCTTTGGAAACAGATTCATGCTGCAAAATGACCCAAGTTAATTTCCTTCTGTTAATTAAGCCAGTTTCCTTATTAGCAATGGGAGATGACCAAGTCTAGTCTATATCCAATGACTCAGAGAATGATGAGGTTAGCTGGCCTGTCTGCTTCAAAACGTAACTTGCAGATGGAGTGTCACAGAATCTGTATAAGGAGTACTAGCTCCACCCTGGACTTAGTTCTGCTTTTAGCACTGCTGAACCAAGGACTCTCTCAGAAACTTACCCCCATGTTCTGCTAACCACTGAATTCCCACACAGCTTCACCTCTGAGATCTCTGTGTGTGTGAGCCCTAGGTCTGATAACATCCAGTGCCCCTCGTGAGGCTGGAGACCCAGCAGCATTGAGCGCTAGTCCTCTGCATCCCTCTGTGACATGGTACCTCACACGGAGGATGGGTTCATGGTGGACACACTCTGACCTCCTCCTGATCTTAAGCAAAATTTGGGTGGTGACAAAGGGCGGGTATGGGGAAAGGAATTCCTCTAGACTCGCTCAGGGATCCAGGTCCAAACCAAGGTAACTCTGAAAGCAATGCTGAACCAAATCAGTGACTGTTACCCAGGCCAGCCCCAACAACTGAGGCTGTCCACGAAGTCACCATCCAGTATGTGCCAGGCAAATCCAAGATCCTTCCCTTCATTCCCACATCAACTCTGCAAGGGAATAAGCATCATTTATACAAACGAGGAAACTGGGGCTCAGGGAGATTTAAATAAATTGCCCAAGGTCACACAGCGAGCATGAGGGAGCTGAGATTTGAATTCCGAAGCCTGTGCTTAACCAGTCCACACCTCTCCACTTGTGAATGGAATGTGTTTCTCATTTCCAAACTACTCTGAAGTGAGCCTGACTCTGAAGTGAGCTAGGAGGAGGGAAGTCACCCTCAGGACTCTCTCCCCATGGTGGTGGGAGGACACATAAGGAGGTACTATCTGAATGTGGACTTCCTATAAGGACTACAGCTCTTCCAGTGATGCTGGTAGTGACCAATCACATTGCCAGCCCCTTTCCAGGGACATCACTCCGATGGCACCTACAATGAACACATACTTCCCAGGAGACCAAACCCAGCCTGCACAAAAGCATCGGGAATGTTCTGCTCTAGCTACACATAGCCTCAGCTCTTAAAAGGACCGAGGGCCACCAACCACCGTTCATTGCTAGAGCACCACAAACTCATAGTATGCTAGCACTGCCTTCACCTGGGTCCTCCAATTCTTTGTTGCTCATAATTTATTTTTCTTTATTAATACCTTTCACTTTAAGTTCACTTTCCTCAAAGATTGGGCGAATATTGGCTAGTTCAGAAGCCGAATATAAGGCCTAACCAAGGTAATGTAAGCAATGTATTCAACAGCACCACTTAAAGTCTTTGCAACTTTCCTCACCCATTAGTAATGCCAAAAACCTAGGAGCCACTCTCCTACAAATGTAGGAGTAGCAAATACAATTGAGTGGATTACAAGCAGCTTTGATTTCTTTGAAGCTCAAAGCCATGTTGTCTTGCAATTCTAGGTTGCCTTGATGAATGTATGTTCTACAGATCTGGGAAGACATATCCATGTTCTACCCTGATGGCACCTGGCAGGCTGGGCTTAACTCAGGAGTCCTTATTTTCTCCAGACAGTAGGACAGCCAGAGGGCATGACTGGGGCAGAGGGGTCCCCAGAAACCCTGTCTTGTGAGAAGCAGGGAAAGGAGCAGAAGGTATCTTGCTGGAGAAAGCGAGAGCAGGGCAGTAGGAATACCACAGTTCCTTTTTAAACAGTTGCCAACTGCTGCACTGGAAAAGGATTAGATTTAATCTATAGAGCCCCAGAGTATGGAACCAAGACCCAGGGCTGGAAGTTACAGGGAGAAAGAATTCAGCCTGTATATGAAGAGAAACTTTCCAAAACGATTAGAGAGATTCAAAATAGAAAGGGCTACCTTGTGAGGCTAATGAGCTTCCTGTCCCTTGAGTCTTCATGCCAAGGCTGCATGTTCATCTGTCAGGAATTTGTGAAGGGGATTCTTTATTGGGTGGAAGGTAGGAGAAAATGACCTCTACGATTCCTTCTAATTCCATGATCTGTCTATTAAGATTTTATATCTCTTATTAAAATTTATAGTCAAAGATCCAAACACATGTTCCCTTGCTTCATATAATAGACACTTGTGGCAAATGACCTTACAAGAGGTATAACCACTCTTTTTTTTTTTCATTTTTTTTTTATTTTTATGTATTTGTTTTCTCAAAATGAGGTATATCTGTGTATGAAATGCCGTGTCTGCACTTCCAGCCCATACTCCCCGTCTGTCTCCTCTTTCTGAGTCCCCACTGCTCCCACTGGAATTCACGGCACTGTCATCCCTCCCTGGGCTCCTGCGCTATGCTCCTACCTATTTATTTATTTTTACGTAATCTCTACGCCCAACGAGGGGCTCCAACTCACGATTCCAAAATCAAGAGTTTCACACTCCTCCATCTGAGCCAGCCAGGCACCTCTACCCTCCTATTAACCCTTGTTTCCCACCCCAGCCTCTTCTCCTTGAGCACCTAGTCATTTAAAAACAATCATCATGGGGTGCCTGGGTGGCGCAGTGGGTTAAGCCTCTGCCTTCAGCTCAGGTCATGATCTCAGGGTCCTGGGATCCAGCCTCGCATTGGGCTCTCTGCTCAGCGGGGAGCCTGCTTCTCCCTCTCCCTGCCTCTCTGCCTACTTGTGATCTCTCTCTCTCTCTGTCAAATAAATCAATAAAATCTTCAAAGAAAAAAACAAACAAACAACAACAACAACAACAAAAAACAATCATCAGGCTAGTCTCTTAAACTCCAAACCGTGGCTTACAGGACGCTGGATGACCAAGTGTCTCCAAGCTCATTTCATGCCTCCCTCCCATGACATGTGACATGCTCAACACGCCAGACCCCTGTTCCGCCCCTCCCCTAAATGCCAGCACCTCTGGCTCCTCCCTCCCCTGCAGCTGCAGCTTCTGGGCCCCTTCTCCCAATGCCCCGCCAACCCTCATGATTTAGCTCAACCATCTCCTCAGGAAGGCTGTTCCTGGCCCCATGTCTCAGCCACACCTCCCCACTTAGGTCCTGTTACATCGCTCTGTTTCATTTTCTTCATATTGCTTACTATATATATATATTTTGTAATCATCTGGCTCTTTATTTTTGATTTGGTATTGGCTTCTTCCCTGCTCTGAGTATCGGTCCATTGAAGGCATGGACCTAGTCTGTGTTGTCCAGTAACTTTCTGCGCCCAGAGTCTAGCACAGGGACTAGCTTATGGCTGGTGGTCAGTATTTCTGGAATGAAAGAATAAATAGGTGAGCGATTGCATGAACCAGTCTCTCCGGTACGGATGGTCAGCTTGGGGGCTGTGCGTGACCGTGTTCTTCCTAGAGTGTACGTATGACTGTGTTTGCCTGCTGCCTCACCCTCTTACCTAGGGCAGGTAAGAGGGTGTACACGGCAGGCCCTCAAGAGAATTTTGGATCGACTCCTACGAAGCTCACAAACGTCACTGAAAGCCAAAGATTAGAGAGACAATCATTTTCACTGACGAGAAAAAGATATTACCCATGTCTCAGAAGGTCCTTACACACGCTCTGTGGTAAAATCCTAGAGAGGAATAGCAGAGCTCCCTAAATCTGGGATAGCGGTGTCTCCCCCCATCCCCCAACCCCCACTGAAGGCTTTTAGGAAAAAAAAATACTCTGGCAGTGAGGAGCAAGAGATGCTGGAATGGGTTACTGAGGAGGTGGTAGAATCTCCTTTTCTGGAGCTCTTTAAAAATAGAACAGCCATCTGGGATGATTTAGATATGGTCTTCATTGAAGAAGGGGGATGGAAGAGGGAATGAAAGATCTAAGTCCCATCTCATCCTTGATTTTCTGATATTTCACTTTAATGTTGGATTCATAGCAAAAGCCTGAAAGGAGCAAGGAATTCACTTTTTCTTTTTAACTGAAAGTTAAATCCCATTTTACTTTGAACTGTAATTCTGCTGTATCACTCCCTTCTCCTCAAATGGGCAATTTGGATGTCATACTTTTTTTTGGTCGTGGAGAAAGTCTGGATGAAACTTAACTTCCAAGCTCTCCTTCCTAGAAAGGAAAGGACAGGGTTTTAAGATGGGAGAGTTTCGCTGTCAGGAAATGACAGGCTGAAAGGTACAAGTCGGTGTGGGTCCTGCTCATGCAGAGCTCGAAGGGGCAGGAAGCAGCACAAGGAAACACATCCCACAATAAGACCCTGCTGGGGTCACACACACAAGCCAGCTCTGGAAGTCTAGTCTGCAGTTCCTAACAATTAATTCTTCTTCTTCTTCTTCTTTTTTTTTTTTTTTGTTTGGTTAAAATGGGATCAAGCTCGGGAAAGTCACGTCAACAACATAAGGTATATTTTTCTTATAGTCGGCTCTGAAATTATAACAATTGAACTGTCTCCTGGCTTTGTTCTTAGGACTCTTGCTTGATTTGTCAAAGCTGCATAGTCAAAAGAATAATAGATTTTAACACACAGAAGCCTGCATTTTACCCTTTTTTCTATAGAGGCCACACTGTAGAAAGCCTTGTTAAATTTCTCAGCAGTATTTGTATGCCATAACTGTTTTTCTAACCTAAATAAACTTGGTTGTGATGATCAAGTACATTTATTTTTAAATGTTCATTATAAGCGCTGTTGTGCATAACAAGGTAATGGGCAATACGGCTCTGGTTTGGTTTGGTTGGTTTTGAAAAGGAACACAACCAGATTAATGATGGCATTAACTATTTTTGATGGGGTCTTTCTATAAGTTTAATGAATAATCCATATTTCTGTGGAATATTCTGTTAAGTCAGAACACAGCATGACCATAAAGGTCTTCACAAACTGTCCCTGAAGCCTGTCCCTGTCACTTTATAGGACATGCTCCTTCGTTTACTCCTTGCTCTCGGGACATCGGTTGAGCGTACACACGGGTGACATCTTGCAGATCTGTGTGTGAGCCCCTGCGCCCACTTAAACTAGAAACGGAACTCGAATGCCAGGCACTCACAGCAAGAGAATTCTAAAGTTGAAATAAAAACTTCTGAAGACAGGGACGTCTGGGTGGCTCAGTTGGTTAAGCAGCTGCCTTCGGCTCAGGTCATGATCCCAGCGTCCTGGGATCAAGCCCCACATCAAGCCCCACATCCCTTGCTCCACAGGGAACCTGCTTCTCCCTCTGACTCTGCCTTCCACTCTGTCTGCCTGTGCTCGCTCTCACTCTCTCTCTCTCTTACAAATAAATAAATAAAATCTTAAAAAAAAAAAAACAACAAAACTTCTGAAGACAAAAAGAAGGAAATGGGGTGTTCTCCAGGAACTTTAAACACAAGTCACCTTAAGGTACCTTCCTGATACAAAATCCATACTCCGTCGTGTTTTGATATATCCTGTTACGGAATTGTGGGCTAACGTGGTCCCCACCCTCCTTTCATGAACGATGGAAGACCCACGTTTGTTCAGGGTGACAGGAAACATCCGATCCTTTAACAGAGCAGGATTCAGTGTCTGCAGAGTTGAAACTATTAGAGAACACTGGTTCCAACTTCTCCTCCCATGAGGCCACCGTCTCTGTGCTGGGGTCCTTGGGATTACTGCCTGGGGTCCATGAACTGTGGGACCCAGGCTGGGGTCTGGCTACAGAGCTGTGGCAGAGGAGAATTTCATCCTTGGGGTGAAAAGCGTGGATGAGTTTGGGCCCAGCCAGGTTTGAGATGATGAACGATGAGAAGCGAGGCCCGTGACCATAACCTTCTTTCAATCTGCTTTATAGCCTTCCTTTTGCTCGGATCAGCCCCGTCCCTTGGGCAGGCAGGAACAGGGGAGTGGGTCCTCGCATATCTCCCTGGCTGAATCCCCTCACTCTCTGTTTATTGCTCCTCACTCCTCCCCTCTCCACTTCATGCTGCCCTCTGAGGGCACGTGACCCACTCCGTGGGAGCACCAGGAGTGACTCTGGAGCCCCTCCTGCACTGACCCTCACACCCAGGCCCTGAAAGTAGCTCAAACTCCAGACCCACAATTTCCCTTCTCCTGGCTTCTGGTCAACTCTTTTCCCCCTCCCTTGCTTGCTGCCGGGATGGAGAGCCGGTCACTTTGTTATTTACAAACTACAGTTTTTAGTGCCACTTCACTCTATGTGCTGCTCACTATTGCTCCTTTGGGGTTTTCTCACAGCCTTCTCTCACAAATTCAACACCACCATTCCCTCAGCGTAAAACAAGCGTCTGGAGCTTGCCGGGGCTTGCAAAAAAAAAAAAAAAAAAAAAAAAGGAGTTGGGGGGGGCGGGGGCTGCCGCTTTCCCACAGCCCTTCCTCCGGCACTGCAAATGTTAAAGCCGATCTGCAGGGAGATTGCAATTCTAACATAATGAGATATTAATGAGCTTTGCACATGTCCCTAGCCACAACATTTCTCTCCCCCTCCCCCGCTACATGCCCGTTTCTGCAAATCCAAAGAGAACCTGCTCTTCTCCGACACCGCGATTCCTCCACTTCCCTCCGCACCTGCCCTCTCGCGCTCCCTCCCGCGCCCTGGCTGCCCTGCTCAACTCAAGCTGCCAGCACCACAGAGCACCAAATGGGCTGGCACCGCCTTGTTTCCTGGCCTAATGGATGCTTGTTTAAACACTGGAGCTGTTTGCATTGCTGCGGCTCACTGCATGTTAAACACAGTCCTCTGAAACCCTATCCCAATCCAATAAAGGTATCAGCAGTTCAGTGTGGGGAGGCAATTACTATAAGGTCCCAAGTGTGCCTTCTAAGCTCGAGGAAGGAAAATGTGATCGAACAACTAAAAGGAAAATCTGATTCGGCTCAGCATCACGTGGAGGACACAAGGCTTAACTGCAGCCAGGTCTGTGGAGGGCAGAGGGAAATCAATGATGAGCTGGGGAGAGCGACCGCAACTGTGAAGAGGGCTTTAAGACAGCCTGTTAGTAACATCATCTCCTGCCTTTGCCGAGAGACACCTGCCTGTCCTCCCACTTCGGCTCCCTTTTTCTCTCTTCCTTTTGGATTCCGAGGGGTATCCTTATTTATTTTTTAATGACAAACTGCCATCCTTCTTAACACTCTCTACCTCTCACTCACCTTTAATTCCTTAAGCACTCATATAAAAAAAATGGCTTTTCATGCACAAGATTATTACCATATCAAAGGCAAGAGAGAGAGAGAGACAGAGCGCAAAAATGATAGAGGGATAATATACTGGCAGAGAGAAGAAGGCAAGGCCTGCTTCAGAGAGAGAACGGTGGGTCCCTAACCTCAGGCTAATGATACCAGTCGATAATGCAATGGATTGGTTTCCTGCCTTCTCTAAGGCTGAAAAACCAGGGGAATTAGACACAGGATTGAAATTTATTTCTCACCCAAGAAGCAAAAGTTTTAGAAAAGTGAATACTTGCCTCCATTTTTAAGTTCTGGACAGGAAGAGATATGGGGCTTTGCTTTTACCTTTCCCTGTTTATTTAAGAGCCTGCCCTGCAGTGGCCATCCTGTCGTGTCCTGTCTCCCCCCCCCCCCCCCCCCCCCCCCCACTGCCAAGGAGTGAGAAAGCAGGATAGATGCATCTGACAACACTAAGATAAGCCACACACCAGGCTCCTGGCAACGCCATCCACTTCCCAGGAATCTTGTCAAATCTCTGCCTATTCCCCCAAGGTTCCTGGCAGAAGGGATGCAGGCAAGATGGAGCCCAAGTGCTGGTGTCACCATCATGCAGCAATAGCTCTTGCCTAATGGGCAGAAGGAACAAGCTGTCCTTCAGAAGAGACGGGACCAGAGGGCTAAGACGGTCTGCAATCCCTCCACCCCGAGGCTGAGAGGTGAATCGAGGTCTCCCTATACGATAGGCATCCAGAAGGATAACAAACACACTGAAAACTATTCGCTCTGTAACTATGTTCATGGAGCCTCTAGGCCAGCACGCAGGGTCTCCGACCTGGCCTTGACTTGCCTCGTTGTCACTCACTGCACCTGCCTTGGAAAAGTCTGGCTCCCACACCCCAGGCTCTAGGGGCTGGGGCAAGCGCACAATGAGGCTGCAACAAGCAAGCAGCTTGCCTGGACGGTCTTGCCCTGCAAGGAAGCAGGGTCTCCCACATGTCCCTTTGTCACAAAGTGGGAACAGTGATGGCAACTTGAAGAGAATAGTAACCTTGGAGCTCCGTGATGGTCAATGTCAAATCAAGTATTACCGAATTTACGTAAGCCACAAATAGCATATTTAGTTCTTGTGCTCTCCTTGGTTTCCTGACTTAATGTTCACGGAATAGCCTCATCACCACAGGCCTGGAAAATACAGGGTGAGCAAACAACAGTAAGCCCCTCCTGAAAATTGTAATAAAGGTCTTTCTTGTCCTGCACACTGGGGAATGAAGTGTTCCATTTAAGAGATATTATATATATATAGATAGATAGATAGATAGATAGATAGATAGATATGAAAAGCTTTCTAACAACATCGGACGTTTCCCTAGTTTATTAAGAGGTAAATAACATTTTTTGACAACTCACAGGGTCACAAGGTACTCACCCTCTCAATGGCTGTAGTTTGTTTAGTTTCTTTGCCCAGGAAAAATAAAAGGGTAGTTATCTCACTATCATCTACCTTTATTAGGAAAGAAGAGAACCTTGCAAAAGATGATAGACCAATACCTTAATGACACTAATTTACGGCCCTGTTCTGAGATATGACCTTGTTACATGCCCAGAATCTGGCATCCGTAGGAATGCGAGATGTGTCCCCTCAACAAAGCATGAACTCACTCCCATCTCCACTCAGTAGCAACAGCACATTTTTTTTTCTTTTAACTGTTTGAAATATCACCATGGAAAAAATAAAGTGATACTGACCCCAAACTTCTTCAGCCTACTATCTTTATTCTCTCCCCAGACGCAGAAACTCACAAAATCCTTGTGCTCCTATAATGTAGTTCTAATCTGGAGACGGAGGCTGCACTGTAATAAAATCACAGAAAGAAATTCTACTCCAAAGACAGAGACGTGCAGTAAAAGAGAGTATTTTGTTAATGGCACATCTGAGATGATCAAAGTAGAGGCACTCACAGGTGGACACAAAGGTATTCCCCTCCTTTTGATTGCTCCTTTGCATGTACATTAAGTGACTATTTTAAGTCACATATAAAGAACCATCTCTGAAATCTTTCTTTCATTATTATTTGCATACAAACTTTTGTTTTTTAAAATTTGTAACACATGAAATTTCCTCCATGTAAACATCTTGAATTCTGGTAGCCTGAACCCCCAAAAAATGGAACCCCACCTTACCACCACCAAGTAAAAATCACAGCCCATTGTAAAATTGCTCCATGGCTACTGAAGTCAGGTATTCTAAAACACTTTCCCCGGCTGGCAAGCTTCACTCCCTACTACTACTTCTCTCAAAGAGGTGTGGCTTCACACTTTGATATTCTACTTGGATACAGATGTAAAAATCTTTCTTCCCCTCAGGAAATGACTACCTTATTCATCTCATTCCAGTATCCATTTAGCCCATCACTTTCTGAGGACAAAAACTGCTGGAACGCTTTGTTAGGAATAAAACCCGAGATTCCCAAACCTGAGTTCCTGATGATCCCAAAACCCAGATGAGCCCCTAAAAGAACTCCTTCTCATGACCTTTTTTCCTTTGGTGTTTGGTAAAGAAGCAAAATGATTTCGGCTTCTGTTAGGAAAACTATACCTTTACAGCAAAAATGATTGTGAGATCAGCATCCAGGAAATTTGGGCCCCCAAGCAAAACATTTAAAGAGGTCCCTCTTTCATGGGCCACCCCAGAAATGATCTCAATATGCATTGTACAGAAGGGGAGAGAGAGGGGCTCTTTTGTGAGTCCTTGTGCTGGAGTGCTTGCTCCTACTGTTGATAAGATAAACTGACAGGGAATTATGACATTGTCTCCCAAGTAAGAGTATAAAGATAAGTAATAATGAAGTACAGGAACTGGGGCCACACTCTCACCTTCACCCTCACCATGCAGAACAAGGAGCATTGATGACTTCTGGAAAAGGTATCTGCCGGGTTAAGAACAAGCTGGCCAAGGGTTTATTATAGTCTCTCTATTTTTCTGTGTTTGAATATTCCCCAAACTATGTTTTTTTTTTAAAGTATGTCAAGTGCATATGTCGGCTGGTTCACTGGACAAGGAGGGAAAAGGAAATGAATATCCTAACACGCCAGTCGTCTTAGGACGGGAAATCCCAAGCACTCTGCCAAGTCACAGTGCACGAAGACACAGGAGGGAGAAGGCCCAGAGGCCAGGAGGGCTGCCTCTGGTCCTGCTTGAAGACTTTCCTGGGGAGATCCAGATGGTCCAGGACCTTCCCGGGAAGGTTCGGGAAAAGGAGGAAACGCTGCTGCCTGTGGCCTGTTCTCAGAAGAGGTTCTGGACAGAGCCTTGGTCTGCTCAAAAATCCAAATATCCACACACAGAGAAGGCATATGTTCTGTACTTCCTGACGCGAAGGAGAGCAATTTTGCATAGGTGCTTAGACCCATTGATCTAGAAACACGTGAAAACAAGAGATGGAGGGCATGGAAAGAAACAGTGTGTAGAAAGAATACAAAGAACATTATCTGACTGCTTGACTTTCTTTCAAGGTATTTTGAATCTTCTTTGGTTAAAGAAATGTTTATAGTGTTAATTACCAATAGCCTCCCTTAACTTTTTTTTTTTAATTTTGAACTATTTTTCACCTACAGAAAGGTTGCAAAAATAGCACAAAGCCCTTCTTACGCTTTACACTGCTTTCCTTAATGTTAACATCTTCCATGACCATAATAACACATATCTAGAACAGGAAATTAACATTCAGACGGTATTATTAATTAAACTACAGACCTTATTAGAATTTCACCGTTTTTTCCACTAATGTCCTTTTTGTTTCAGAATCCTATCCAAGATGATCCCGTATCACAGTAAGTTCCGTTTCTTCTTTATCTTTTCCAGTTTATAACAGTTACTCAGGCTTTCCTTGCCTTTTTTTGCCTTGACATTTTTGAAGAGTACTGAACCGTGGTTTTGCTGAATGTTCCTCAGGTTGGGGTTGACTAATATTCCTTCATAGCTGGAGTGAAGTTATGCATTTTTAGCACAAGACAATAAAGACTATGTTGTGTCCTTCTCAGCGTATCCTATCAAGGGTGGATGATGTCAATATGTCTTATTACTGGTGATGCGTCCCTTGATCACTTGGTTAAGTTGATGTCTGCTGGTTTCTCCATAGTAAAGTTACTATCTTTCCTGTTGTAGTAAGCAAGTATCTTGGGGGAACTATGCTGAGACTATGCAAATCCTGTTTCTCCTCAGACATTGCTCACTAATTTTAGCATCCATCTGTGGATCTTGTCTGAAACAATTATTACTGTGGTGTTTGCCTAATGGTGATTCCATTTCCCACTTTCCTTCAACATTTATTTTCTGGAATTCTCCTTAAGGAAGAGGTGCTGCTTCCTCCCTATTTGTTTGCTTTTTAATCAGTTTAAATCTATGTCTATTAATTTAATCTGCAGGTTAAAATTCAGTACGATCATTCTTTAGTTTGCTGCACAAAATATCCAAATTGTTTCAGTCATTTACATTAAGTTCAGTGCTCTTTTGAGAAGAACTTGTCGTTTTTGTTTGCTTTTTTGTTTTGTTTTGTTTTGTTCTTGCTGTTTTGAGAATTTACGTATTTATTGGCATTATAGGATGGAACATAAGATAGTAAATGAGATAGCCTGAGCCCTCGAATCAACCACTTCTCCAACAAGGGTTGGTTCTTTACACTGGGAAATGGTATTTAGAAGCAAGATATGGATGATATAAGGTAAGCTTATTGCATCTCAGTGGAGAGAACTAGGAACTATATGTGTGTATACCAACCTATTTATATCTATCTATCTATCTATCTATCTGTCTATTAAAACATATAGTAATAGTAGTTTATCCTGTTACTCTGATTCTAATCCAACACCACAAAGCTCATTTTACACTTCCTCTTCTTATTGATAACTTTTTTCTTCATCAGCGCAATGCCCATAATAGCTTTCTTTTAACTTAAAAGATAGTTATGTTTAATAATCAGCTACAAAACTATTTATTGATTAGACTGTAAATGGATCTACAATTTGATAAATATTAATGGGCATGTTCTGTGTCTCAGGCCATCTCTACAAGGCATTCTTGGTGGAACAAGGATGATTCTCAGACTCTCCCTTCAGGTAGTTTAGGGTTTACTGGGAAATATATTAAAATGATACAGAATGTTTGGAGATTAAGGAGAAACAAATAAATTTCTAGGGGCATGTAGAGGATAGAGAAATGCACCCCTACTGAAGGAATAAGGGAAGGTCTTCTGAAGAAGCTGTGGCTCTTTAAGGATGGGTAGGACAGGATCTCTAAAGATTAGGGGAAAGCAGTCCAGAAAAGGAGCACCTTGAACCAAAGCACGAGGTGGAGGCCATGCACAGCAAGGCACAGGAAGGTGACAGTGTGTCTGGGTAGAGAAGAGGGCCTAGGAGGAAGCTGGGTGGCTGGAGCTGGATCACAGAGCTCCATGTTTGGCCGGCCATAGAATCTGGGCTCTGTTCTGTGGGCTATGGAGAGTTCCTGAGAGTTTGTAAGCAAGAAGAGACTCGATGGGAGTAACATTGTGGGACTTACAATGGAAGGGGGATATGAGGGACCGGAATGGTCTTTGGAGGACAGAAATTAGTCTGGAAGCTATTGATATAGGTTGGAGAATCCAAGAGTGACTGAATTTGGGCAAGGACAACAGATACGTGAGAAGAGCAACAGATTTGATGAGAAGACCAAGAAGTCAAAAGCAACTTCAGGATTATAAGGAAGTATATTAAAAGGTATCTGTTAGAGGGGCACCTGAGTGGCTCAGTGGGTTAAGCCTCTGCCTTCAGCTCAGGTCATGATCTCAGGGTCCTGATCGAGCCCTGCATCGGGCTTTCTGCTTGGCAGGAAGCCTGCTTCCCCCTCTCTTTCTGCCTGCTTCTCTGCCTGCTTGTGATCTCTGTCTGTCAAATAAATAAAATCTTAAAAAAGAAAAAAAGTATTCGTTAGAAACTTATAATCAAGATGGCGGGAAAGTGTCCAACAGCCCCCCAAATGCAGAGTTGAGATAAATCACTTCCCTTGTGACTATTTTCGTGCTCTTTTGGAGTGGACAGAAAAGGAGTGAGAAATCAAACTTTTAATCAAACAATCCTGTTACTTTTTAGCAGCAATGCTAAATCTCCAATAGAGTGGAAAACTGTATTAAAAATCAAAGTGAAATTTCTAGGTGATAATGACATTTAATTAACCCATGGTGCCGGTTAGCCATTGGCATTGATAATCACCACAAAGCAGTATTTTCTTTGAAGTTAGAGAGTTAATGCTCTCTAAACTAGAGGCTGCCCACATTTTATCCATTATGACATGAAGGCTATTAAAACAGAGCCATATAACTTCAGTCACTTGGGAGTTTTAGAAAACTGAAGTCAGAATGAAACCATCTCAACTACTCTATTAATGTTGTATCACTAATTAGATGTGATAGTTTATCTCAGGGAACAGCTTAAACTCAAATATACTAACATCTACACAATCATGACATCACTTACTACTTAGCACAGAATGTACAGGCATAGGGTTGCACTTGCTGGAGAATATTTGGCTCTCAGACTCGAGAAACAACTACGAGTGAACTGTTGTTATGCCAGTCTCTGTTAATTACACTCAATTTTTAAGGCAGAAAGAGCTAAATTTGTGCATCTGTTTTACAAGATGCCAGGCAACTTAACCATGCCATAGGCCAACAGGAAGGACAGAAGTGGAGGAAAAGAGGGCAAATAATTTTTCTTTTATTAGATTGTGCTAGAGTTTGGAACTGTAGACCCACTGCCTATAAGGAAATCTGGCATGGATGCCCAGCCCTGCCCCAGCCAGGTGACCTTGTGGGGATGGCTCAGCATCTTCCTTCTGGCTACTATTCCTTTCCCCTGGCTGTAGAGGTGAAGACACTTCAAGCCTGACTTAGGGTGCTCCTCCTACCCTAAAGACTCTCTTGGAACGAACCTGCTCAAATTCTTCCTGTAGAAAGGTAGATCATCTGAACTGGTGGCCAACTCTTTTTCTTCTTCAGTGGAGTCTTCAGTGAAGGAGAGGTCCATGTTTGCTACCAAGAAAAGCTCTGTAACTGTAAGAGTTGTCCACCAACAGAACACGATTCCAGGTTGAATGTGTGAACACAGATTCCCACACTGAATGCACAAAGGTGTTGAGGAAGACTGTGCAATGGTCCTTCACTAACACACACAAAAAAAGGGCCAAGGGTACACAATGAAGAGGACATCCCTACCATTAGACAGCTCAGCAGCTCTGAAGATATTGAATAGTCATTCCTGCAGGAATTAAGCTCTTTTCCTTACAAAATTGCTGTGTTAAAAAAATAATAATAATAAATAAATAAATATATATCAATTAAGGCAAGGAGGGTTGACAGGACGGAAGCCTTGGTGATAAGCACTCAAAATGTGATAGCAAGGAAGAGGTTAAAGGCACAAACTGTGAAGCAGTGAAGACACAGATCACATGTCCTCATGGTACCTGCAGTCCCTGACCCTGTCCCAACCTCACAATACCCTGATCCCCTCCTCTGCCACTTTCCCTCTTCTTGTCCTTTCAGGCACCCTTTCTAAATCTCTTTATCTATGTTTAGAAGAGAAGGAATCTGGCAGTAGACCTTTCTATTTTTTTCTTGATTAACCATACTTGAGAATGTTGGTTACTTAGGATATCATGGCACCAACTGATTCCACGATGGGCTTTTTTTAGCCTGTTTGTTTCTAAATATGAGATTGAAGGCTTTGCCACTGCTCTATAAATTTCAGGCCTTGGCCAACTGTAGGCTGCGTGAGTTGAGTGGTGAGAAGGGCAGCTACTACCATATCTTCCGTTCTCTAAAAAGATCTGGGGTAGAAGAGTTGGAAGGAAGGTGGAATTTGTGTTTCTTCTGTCCTGGAATGACTTAGACTTTGGTTTTTGTGTCCCAAGATGGTGAGAAAGAACCTCCATCTCCAGCAGGCCTGACTGTACAATGTGTAGGGCCCAGGCAAAGTAAAAATGCAGGGCCCCTTGATCAAAACTTATTAAGCATCTCAAGACCATGATAGAAGAGCATCAAACCTACCCCCGAGTTCCAGGGGCCACAAAGCCCAGCTGTCCTGTGTTCAGGCTCCTCTTCCCTGGCTGCCTCATTGGTCCTTCCATTAACCTTGGCTGGGGGAGGGGCATGGGCAGCCTGAGCTAGCCCACTACTCTTGCAGCTAAAATTCACCAACACACTCCAAGGTGATTTGAACATGATGGTGTTTCCTTGCTCTTCCTTCTGACCTTGACCTGCCCAGAACTGCAGAGACATATTAAAATATTTTCCACTTCCTATTTTGTTATTTTCAATGATATTTAATTATGTTTTTATATTATGATACGATGCCTATTGTTCTGGAACATGCCCTCACAGTTCCCCTAGCTTTCTTTTAGCATGCTTTAATTCTGGACAGTCCTGTAGGTTCAGGGAATGCATTCTCTTCATCAGTGCGGGCGCCTTTATCCCCTTCTGGCTTAAACCTCTTCCCAGGGTCAACACTCCTCCTGTGTAGCCTCCAGTCATCCCCTTTTCTGGAACTGCTATTAGAGAGTGAAAAGAACTTTTAAGACGTACTTTGGAAATAATTTCCTGATTTGCAGAACATCTTGAATGCGGTTTCTTCAACCAAATTTATGTAAGAAAAATACCATGCAAATAAAAGGTATACAGGTCTTATCTCCTACATCGGGACACGGACTTTCTCCTGTGATCAGGTTTTTTTGTTTGTTTGTTTGTTTGTAATTGTTAAAGCTTGAATGATTGATTAATTGATTGACTAGAGTAGTTTAAGGTTCCCCAGCAAAACTGAAGGGGAAGGTACAGAGACCACCTGTCCCTGTGCTCAGACTTCCATTGCTTAGCTTACACATTAGCTCTTTACTTGTCCAGATGATTTTGTTACCTTGGTATTTTTCGGTGACTTGGAATATGTGGATATTGCCCTCTAATTTGGACTGGCTGGAAGTGGAGAAATGTCATCACATGGCAAGAATAAATTATAAAATGTCTGAAAAGAAGTTAAGGGTCATGGTTCTCAGGATTCTGCAACACCTCAAGCTAAGGTTATCAAAGTGTTGCTTAGTTGGAGTCCGAAGGGGCTGCCATACACTGATAAAGGCTTCTTTGTAATTAGTATATTGACTGTTCACATATTAATGAGTGCTTGTAAAGTGCTTGAGGGGAGTTGAAAATGGCTTAGTAAGAGTAAATACCCCCTTGCAAATCATTTGTTTCAATCCTAACAGACACTAGTTTTGAACCAACTGTTCATTAGGCCAAGGAAATAACCAAAAAGGTTAAGTTACCACAAATTCCAAATAGGTACCGTCAATTAAATCTTTATTTCTAGAAAAATATTCCCAAAAGTCCCTTGAAAGGTGGGTTTGCATGACTGACCAACAATGGGAAAAGATAGTATGATACTTATGTAGTTCCAAACTCTATCATCAGCACTGCTCATACTCTACATCTCCATTTTAAAGGAAATGACCAAATTCCCCAAGTTTTGTACATGAGGCCCTATCCCTTGGATTCTAGCTGGGTTGAACTGAGAATGAGCACCTGATTCAAAGAAAGCCTGTGGTATCTGTAGGACAGAGCTCGCTCTATTGGCCTCTGACTCTGGGAAATGTGGTGGGAACCAGAGAAACATGCAGTCAGCAGCAGCAGCAGAGCCTAAAAGATAACGAGTGACACAGAAGAGAAGGCAAGGGGGCGGGATGAGCCACGAGGGAGAGAGAAGAGTTCCAAAGAGATTACTATGAGGAGACAGAGATGTTGACAGTAGAAGGGAAGGAAGGAAGGGAAGTAGCAGAAGGGCGGGTGGGGGGCTGGGGGGAAGAGAGAAAGAGATACATAAACAGACACACAGAACAGACAGATGACAGATGGACCATGTGACCCTTGAGAGGGCGTGGTTGGCCCCCAGAGAGTCCCTTGTTGGCTTTTTCCCACTTAGGCCCAGCCCATAAGCATCCTTAGAATAAGGCTCTTTGTGCCTGAGGTAAATTGAACGTGTCACTGTTTCCTACTCTGTAGCTTGCTGCGGGGAGACTTACCCAAACCCCCAAACACATCCTCCTAACGGGAGCAAAGGAAAGGCGCTGTGGGGGTGCGTGCTTGTGGCCCGAGGACAGGATGGGAAGAGGTCCAACGCCTGATACGTTGACACCAAAAGCCTTCCTTTTTATACATGTGCATTTGCTTAAGTCTGTCTGTACTCCCGCCCCTCCAGAACCACAGAAAGGGTCTTTTTCTGGGACTGTCAAGGCCTAAGACCTGCGAGCAAACGCCGGCCGTGGCTGGGCCCCGGTCGTTGGGCCTGCTGCCAGCAGCTGGTGGAGGAGTCTGTCATACCCCCTTTGATGTTCACAGTCAGGACAGCTTCTGCCTGCTAAATATTTATTTAATCCAATTTGGCCAATCAAACTTCAGGTCTAATAAGTGATTACTGTAACAGGCAGCTCTTAACCCACAGTACCCTTCTACTTCCTGAGGTCAGCCTGGGGCTTTGTTTGAAAACAAGGAACCAGCCAAGCAGGGAGGGGGAGCCCAGAGAAAGAAAGTGGGGGAGAGGGTATGTGTGTGAACATGTCGATGGTGAGTGTGTGTGAGTGTGTGCTGAGGTGGAGGGAGAAGGAGGGGAGGAAACGGAAAACCAAAACGGAAATGAGAGGCTGTATGAAAACCTACATGGAAATTCTCTTCTCTCTTGTCCGCAAATCCAGATTAACATGTAAAAAAAACAGCCAGGAACGGAGTTTTCAGCTTTCTGTGCAGCGGTGATGTCATTCTCCATCAATCAGAGAGCAGTGCTCCTCTCCTGGGTCCCCCCAGCGCCCTCTCAGAAAGAGGGCGAGGGAGTCGCGAGTTCCACCAGAAGACAGATAGGAACCAGGAGGCTCTCTCCACCTCTCCCTTCAAAGCCTGTGGACATGAGGAACCTCTGCTTCCAGCTGCCGAGGGGGGAATTCCTCAAGGGGGAGGAGGGAGGAGAAACCAAACTCAAGTCCACGCATTCCTCCCTAAATGTCAAGGAGACCTGGTGGGCTTGCTGCCGTTGTGTTTCTAAACCTCTTTGTCCTAGCAACACTTTGTAACCTCCATGGCGTGCAAGATTTTTTATCTGCGGAGAGAAAATAAACCCTACGGCATACAGCAATTTTCTGCTTGTTGCATCTTGTGCCTGGTTTGTTTCAACAAAGCCAGGTTTCCTTAGCATCTCCTGGCCCCATCTATAGAAAGGCGCTGTCAGGAAAGGGTAACCATGTTTAGCAAAAGATCTCTGCTTTGCCAGCCGCTTAATGTCCTGGGCGATGTACTGCTGCCAATATCCACTCAATTAGAAGGTATTAATCATCCATTTTACTGTGCTCCCCTACTGCCCATCACCCCCCTTCCTCTGCAAGACACAGAGCCCAGCAGTCCCCGCATGTGATCCAGCCTTCCTGGCAGATGCTGTTACATGGCAACCGTAAAGAAAGATACTTCCTTTTTCTCCAGACCAGTATTCTATTAATCCTTACAAGTTTATTAGTTCTGACTCATAACAATCCATCAGCCATAAGTGCAATAAATGATGCTTGGAAATTAATACCCACATTTCAGCAGAGGATATTTTACATGTTAAATTATCTTTAAAGTTATAAATAAATAACATACATGAAATAGATTTAAGCAATAAACATAGAGTCGGCAAACAATATTCCGGAAGCTTCCAAGGCAGCAAGGAAAAAGTGATTTTTGGCCGTATCTTGTTAATAGGACTTCCGCTCCCTGCCCTCCTTCTCTTCCCTGGTAAAATCATAAATCCATCCCGTCCGATATTGGGCTCATTTCTTTCTTGGGACAAATGGTGCTTCCTTTATCTAAAACTCATTCTCAAATGCTTCCGCTTTCCTAGGTGGCTGTTTTTGTTATTGCACTTGTTGTTTTAAAAGGATAGTTGAGAAATTTTCCAAGATACCTGTATGCTTCCAGCTCCTCCTCTCTATAGGTACCCCCATCTCCCAACAATGCCACTTAAATAGCTTATAAAAAGTGAACCCCCTGAAAGAAGTCCTGTTGAACCCAAATTCTTAGAAACTCCACTCACTTATAGGAGCTAAGAGGCTGGACTCGGGCGCCAGGAGTCTACTCTGTTATCTTATGAAAGCAAAGGAAGGTCAAGTTTCTACCAGGTGTTAGAAAACGCTGGTTTAGTTTTTATTTTTTAAAAATGAAGGACAGGGGCTCCTGGGTGGCTCAGTGGTTAAAGCCTCTGCCTTGGGGTCATGGTCTCAGGGTCCTGGGATCGAGCCCCACATCGGGCTCTCTGCTTGGTGGGGAGCCTGCTTGCCCCCCGCCCCCACCCACCCCGCCTGCCTCTCTGCCTGCTTGTGATCTCTGTCTGTCAAATAAATAAAATATTAAAAAAATAAAAAATAAAAATAAATTAAAATGGAGGACAGAAAAGAAAGAGAGAGGCTGCTGCGGTGCTATTTGCCGACTTGTATTTCTCTCCACCTAAATTTTCTCCAAGACATACTCAAAATCAGAAGTTTTATAGAGCTACTTTTCTTTCAGTACTAAATTAAATCTGCATAATTTCATCAAATTTTATCCCTTGTGGAAATGTAATTATTGCACTCTGGTTTCCTAGAACTAAGTATTTTATTCTTAACCTCATTCACAGACTTAACCCACAACAACAAAACACAACAGGGTTCACGATGATGACAATTCAAAGTGAATTAAGGGTCAATGGCAGAAGTCTGGTCTAGACAATACTGTATCAAGGGACATTTTTATCCCTGAACCTCAAAGGCCACAACAGCAGAACGCAACTTTGTGTTAGCCACTCCTCTGGCTTCTTTGGCTCCTTCCTTACGTGTCTCTTTTCTTCCTTTGCTTCTCTGCACACAGACATGGTTTCTGCTTATGGATTTAGGAGAACTGCCTCCATAAATTACACCACACCTTTTCTGACTTCATGCAATATCCCCAGACTTCAAAATTTCACCGATCAGCCAGATCAAGATGCCCTGACTTCAACTCAATGTCCCTGCTGGATTCTGGGGCCAGAGAGACAAATGCTGATTTACTGGTGGTCTGCTAGGTAACAGTGCTTCTTTGATATCATACACACAGCACTCCCTGTTTCTCCCCGTCTCCTATGCCAGCGTCCCCACACGTCCATCCCCACAGAGTCTGGTCACCGAGGGCTGTGTGTGCTCGCCAAGACCAAGAGATGTTTTAAAAGCAGACAATGGCATATTCTGAAACTATAATCGCCGACATTTTGTACCGCCCATGGTCATGGGCTGAGATTGGGGCAGATGGAGCATGAGGGCTGAGCCCTGGGCATCGAGGGCATGGGGTATTTTACAGGTGGGGGAGACCCCAGGGACCACGTGGTCCAACTTCATCTGAAAAGGTATGGAAGAAAGTAAGCTCCAGAGTCATGAAAAGGTCACAAAGCCAGTTTGAGGCAAGCTAAGGCCAGAACCTGGGTCTACTATCAGTTTGTAAGATTTCCTACACTTACTCAAGCCAGCTCCAGAATGGATAATCACAAAATATCATGACATTCAAATGCATACACCATATTACATGAGACATTACATATTATAACAGTGCCTGGGTGATGAGATACGTATGATATGACTGGAGGAATGCAGTGGTGGTGGTAGCCGTTATGAGACGGGATGAGATACTTTAAAAGCTGACACATTCTGAAATCCTAGCACAGTTTCATTTTGCTTCACGGGTTATACAAGGGATCAAGATAAAACTCTAAATTAAAACAAAAATGGATAATTCACAACGGAGGCCACCTTCTCTGTGGTAAAGGTGCTTTAAAGACACATAAATAGAAGATATATTTTATATATTTTATATATTTAGTCTAAAGACATGTATAATATATATTCTAATTAAAATGATGAGGCTAATTTTAATGTAGGGCCAATGGTAGTGTGTCTACCCAGTGCGGAGGCATGTCTGGATATGCACAAGCCCCATTAATATAAACGTGTGGTACCTCTATTGTCTTTGCCAGACATAATTCCACCAGCAATCTTTTATAACCTCGATGTATATATGACTAAAGTTCTGCACTGATACTGTTTCTTCACTCTGCATTCTGTGAAGACCATCCTTTAAGTCTGTATTCCTCAAACGGCCTTACTTCTTCTCCCGCCTTGTATGCATGATACTTTTACTCACAAAGACCATGGCCATATCACTCATTCCTTGCTATTCCAGACTCTGCATCTTTTCTGAGGCTACCTCTTCAGTGACTATCTCTTCTATGTGTTTCTTCCTTTTTCACTGCCATACATTCTGATATAAACATTCTGATATTTATTATAAAAGCCTTATAAGTATTCTTATTTCTTTTCATTCTTGACAAAGGCCTCAGAATGATTGGCCTAAACCATAACTCCAGACATCATGAAGTTGTTCCAAAATCATGGCTCCCTGTGGCTGAGTGCAGTCCGAACTTCTTGGCATGATGGTCTGTGTTCTCCAAAAGATAGTTCAATCTGGCTTATTATTTTTGACCCCATCCTCTAGGCACCCTTTGGTATTCCCATCATGTACCTCTGTGACTACTGACCTAAGGGCTGGGACGCCCTTTTCACACATTTTTATCCTCATTCCAGCCTCTGTTACCACTGGCCAAAGCTCTGGATATTCTCTCTGACGCCATACTCAACAAATCCTGCAAATCTCTCAGCTATAATTTCGTCCCTTTTCTCCTGTGCTTGCCTACTACTTTCTTAATATCTCTAGTGAGAGCTCTTAAAACATTGTTATGTGTCTTTTGTCTCCATTCAATTACACATTCCTTGAGGGCGGTGATACCTCCCATACATCTGAACGAGGAACCAGTATAGAGCCTTCTACAAAGTAGGTTCTCCATAACTGTTCATTGAAATGAATGAGAACGTACCTCTACATTTGCCACTGGCCCGATTCTCCAAACTGTGTGGCTCTTTTGCATTTTTCAAATTGTTAACTTTAGGTGCATTCTTACACCTTCCTTTCTTTGTCCTTCCACTGCCCCTACCAGTAATATGCCTTGTGATTGTTTCATTTAAATTGCCAGCAACTGCTTTCACTTGGGTACTGTCAGGCGTATTTTCTCCACGTTTATCCTACTCACTGTATGTCACATGGGCACAACATCTGGTTTAGTTCGTTTGGGCAGCTAATCAACAATAGAAGTGTATTTGTCACGGGTCTGGAGGCTGGAAATCCAAGATGAGGGGGCCAGCATGGTCAGGTGAGGGCCCTCTTCCGGGCTGCAGACTTCTTGTTATATCCTTACATGATGGTAGGGGCAAGGCAATTTTCTCAGCCATTTTATCAGGGCACTAACTCCATTCATGAGAGCAGGGCCTCCCGAAGGCCCTCTCTCCTAACACCATCCCCTTGGGGGTTAGGTTTCAACACATGAATTTTGAGGGGATGAAAACATTCAGTCTAGAGCAATTCCTAAAGTCGTACTAAGGCACCTAGAATAAAGAATGATTGGAATCTGTAGCCCAACTTCCTGGCTGCGAGACCTTGAGCAAGGGCCTTCCATTCTGGAGCTTTGGTCTCCTCGTGGGCAGAAAGTAATTCCTCAATTCTGTGAAGACTACTGTGACAATAATATAGATGAATCAGCTGGTCTAGAGAAGGCAGCCAGTAAACAGTATGTGATACGCTTTAGACCAGAAAGTTGGCTGAGAAGGGAAGCAAACTGGTTCCTGAAATTTGTGTTAGGTGCCTTGAGAATGAACACTTAAACTCGTCTTCAAATCCTGGCTCCCTCCTTGAGGACCTACTTCACTCTCCCCCCAGCATACTGGGCTCTGAATTCCTTCATGTGGATGCCATTATTAATCTCTCTTCACCTGCACACCACGGTGCAATCCCCAGCCCATGTCACCCTTCACTTTAAGAGCACAGAACAATTCCAACTCCATTTCTGTCATGTCTCAGTGACACAGCTATGATGCAGAGAGCTGCTGTTCATGAAGATTTACTTGTATAACTCAGGAGTGGGCTCAATCCCCAGACTTTGTTATTAATGATACTGTCCTATAATCCATGTTAAATATAGACCATGAGTGATGCTGATGAGTGGGTTGGATGTCATATTTGTGTTAGTTCAATTACAGTCATATATTAAGATGCTCTGTACCCCTACTATGTAGATTTGATCTGGGGTTTCATTATGATGACACAATACTCTCTCAGTTTTCATAAAGACATGCTGGCTTTTTTATTTTGTTTTCTATTTCTAGATTTAGTTGTACATTATTGGCAACATATGCTGCCCAGATTCCAGAATTTGGTAATCAATTATGTTTATGCTATCTTTGAAAATGCTTTTTCAGGGCATAAAATTTTCTAGCCTACATTGTTATATGTGTTTAATCTTTGGTTTTCCTACCAAATTATGTAGACTCTGCAGAATGACCCATAGATTCATGAGCCTATCACTGTGAGTCAGTTTCTGAAACAAAGCCATCAACACACTGAGGTAGGTCGATGAATTAGGAATAAGATTTTCATCAGCACTTGTACTATGCCTGTAAAAAAGTTTTCTCCCCACCTGTCATGCTAGAGCCTAAGTCTGGTGCACAAAATCAGGATACTATTAATTTGCTGTTGGGGGGGTGGTATGGTATTGGAGTCTTTCTCAGAGTCAGGTGAGGATTCTGGAGGCAGAAAGAGTAATAATGATGATCAGACATCAACAAAGGCATGTGCACTCATGTGTGCCTATGTGCATGTATGTGCATTAAGCATGTGTTGTGCACACGTGTGTCTGCATAGAGAACGGACATATGCCAAACCTCACCAGGGACAGCACATAGAGCACTGACCAGCCCCTGGGCCTTCTGGTCTACCATGGCCCTTACAGTTTGGGACGATTACATACAATGGAATAGCCTACACAATCCTCTCTCACTTCACATTGGAAACCTTTAACACCAAAACAAAGGGGTATAACATCAGAATGCAACCCAGAGGAATTCACTACTTTCTTTAATAGCCAAACTAAGAGTTTCAGAAGTGCATGACCACGTACCATGGGCTGATGAACACGGGGTTAAAGTTTTGCCATTTCCCATTCTCTGCCCTGCTCCAAACATGTTGTGGTCTGAACCACCATATGAGTACGGAAGTTCTCTGTGACTAATCTGGACATGAAGGTGACCAGAAGGATCAGACCGGATATTACACCTGAGAGCCACGACTGGGCCCCTTTGTCTTAGAGTGTATCATACTTATTAAATCACTTATCAGAAAAAATGATCTCAATCAAACTTCAACAAGATACCATTTCATTTTTTTCCTTCCAAGGTATGCCCCTGTTGTATATATTCCTAACATTAATTGCAAACAACTCAGGTTTCTAGTTCTCCCATGTTAAAAAAAAGATACATATGATACATGTCAACTACATAGAAACACATGTTGGGGCGGTTACATTCCCAAACTGAGTTACTAGATGGCTATTCTCTTCCTCAAAGCTAAATACAGCAGGTATCTGTGAAATCACAGAGAGACAAAACATTTCCAGTCTGACAGGTTGAGCTGGACATCTGTTTTCACTCTGCTGTATTAGAATAACAATACCCAAACTCAAGACAATCAATATTAAATTTTCACCAAAGTATAATGCTTATATAAATGTGTTCGTATTTTGATTTTTCTTCAACAAAACATGTATCATTTTTAAGCAAAATATACAAAAATCAAGATTTATTTTACTTCTACATGTGAAATGGGGTGCTGACAGAAATAAAAAAGGAGGTTTCACTTAAGAAAAAGAAGAATGAAAGAAAGAATGAATGAAAAATATTCATTCATAATGAAAAACTTAAAATACAACATTGTTTGGAATAGCAACTAGCTCCCTCCAATCATATGACATTAAAGAGCGGAAAGCTTCTTCTGTTATGAAAGAAAAGTTTATAATCTTTCTAGCACATGGAGGTAAAAGAAGATATTGGAGGACCCAGGAGTGACTGACAGGTAAAGAACAGAGGTCTCACAATTGATGGGCCCTGGAGACAGGCTCCTAAGAGAGGTCACAAATTACCAGGGGCTAGAAAAGTAAAATGTCCGTGCTTTGAAAACAGAGAAAAGGGGTAGAGGAGAAACAACTGAGCATTCGAGAAGAACAGAAAGCCAATGTAACTGGGGCCCTGGTGTGAGGTGGGTTATGGAGATGGGCACCCAGGAGAGTCTAGGGCTCTAGGAGAGAAGCCTACTGAGCTTTCCAGTAATTCTGGGGAATGACCAGCTCTGGGATGCAAGTGATTTTGCAGAGTGTCATTTTGGCTAAGACCAAACAGAAGGAGCCAGGACCAAGAGTGGGTGTGTATTGAGCTGGACTTGATACCCACACTAAATGCATGTGATTTATTTGTTTAGAATATGTACAATGGATAACTTCTTACAAAAGCAGATTTTATATGCTAAGTAGCTAACTTTCTGTTGATCATCCACAATCTGTTGCTAACCCTCTACAAAGAGTCTGGAATACAACATGGTACTAAAAGGTGAGGTGGCAGGCCCAAAGACAAAATTTTAATAAGGAGGACTCCTCACCCCAAGCAAGCCCCTGGAAGTGATGAAGGCAATCTTCAGGAAGTTCTGACTGGAGGTCCACTTCCCTGCTTATCAAGTTTTAATTTCTAGATTAAAATGGAATCGTTGCAAAGCAAATAACTCTACCTATTCCTGTAGATTATTTGTATTACCACTCTACTTGCTTCTGATGAATTCAGATATTTAAATGACCCACAATACATGGATGTGATCCTGTCTAAAACCTTGTTAGGAAACCATTTTTCAAGATTTATCCTTATAAACTATGAAGTTTCATACTTGGTGTTATAGATTGATAGTGGCTGGGTGCCAATTCTTCTTTTTTAATAGCCCAACATTTATCCTAATACTAAAACCAAAGCACAGACAAGACAGCATATTTCACAACACTATTTCATATATAATTTAAAGTCAAAGTTTTAATTGCATGGAGACTTCTAAATGTTACCAGATTCATCACGTTCATTTAAACCAGCTTCACAAACTTTGTTCACCAAGTTGATACAGCCTGATCCTAGAGAGATATTTAGTAAATGTTGGATGGAGGCTTACCTGCCCCCCCCCCCAAATTAATCAAACAAAATCAAAATGTTATTGAAATCATTGAAACACATTAATTCCTCCAGTTCATGATTTGACCAGCGCGCCTTCATCTACCTATCACGGACATCATACCAAAGCATCTATTCACGCAGTGGTTTTTAATAAGCCACTGTATGAAACAAACAAAAAAATGTGGAAGGTGTTGCCTGGGAACAAGTAGCAGTAATAAGGAGCCTTCGGATTGCTCCTTAATAAGTGTATGCACGGCACATCTCCTCAGTCCTGATTAACTACATTCTATTTTAGCACCAGACACCTTCTAATGAGAAAATGTTAAGTTTCCCCAAATGGTATGATGGTAGAATCAGAATGGAAAATACCAATAAGCCTCGTGAACAGTCCACCCCCAAAACGGGAGCTTCTAAGTCGTTTCATCTCCCCCATTTCCACCTCGATTTCTTTCAAATTAATCATTCAGTATACCTAATAGTGAAAACTTACTATGTGCACGGAACAGTAAGATCTTGTATTCAGAAGCTCAGGGTAACGTATGTGTCAGATTCTTTAAAGGGGGTTTTTTAAAGGCAAGGTGGAGTTTATTAATTACCTAGACAAACCATCCATGCTGGTTCTTTGAGACTCAGGGAACGTGGGTCTGAGCAAATTTTCATGGTTGATAGGAAGGACTTTCGGCTAGAATCAAGTACTTTTCAGTCTGTGTAATGAGCCTGACAATATGAGTAATCCCAATGCAATAATCTTTTTCGATGCTAAACACACAAGTATGTATAAACACACAAAGGTAATCCCTGAATAATCAAGAAATAACTATATCAAACATGTATCTGTGAATTCTGGGGATAATATGATGGATAAGTACAGATTTTTTTCTGAAGTATAAGTTTCCATGTTGGATAAAATTTATTTCTCATACAGTAATCGGTGCATTACTTGAGTATCCAAAACAAGAGCCTTCTATATAGCCCAATTGACATCCCTGGTTTTATTCAAGTAAATAAATACCAAGTGGTACATAAGAGCTAAAAGGGATGAAGAAAACATGATTCCTGGGGCACCTGGGTGGCTTAGTTGGTTAAGTGTCTGTGTTCGGCTCAGCTTATGATCCCAGAATGCTGGGATCGAGTCCCACATCAGGCTCTTTGCTTGGTAAGGAGCTGCTTCTCCCTTTGCCTGCCTCTCCCCCTGCTTGTGCTTTCTCTCTGACAAATAAATAAATAAAATAACATAAAAAACCATGATTCCTGCCTTCAAGAAGCTTATGAGGGTGAAGAAATACTGTACTTCTTAGCTACCCTACATCAACTCCTACTGATGCTTCAGAAGGAAAACAAAAATAGCACCTGAATTTCTCTGGGCAGAGTAAGCAACACACAAAACACACACATGCATACACATATACACACGCGCACACACACACCCTTTTACGAAAGCAAAGTATGCAACGTGCTATAATAAAGCTCACATCCTAGCAGTAAAAATATCGTTTGATTCTAAATATAGAGGAAGGCTCTCCACACTGCAACCTCTCTGACTGTTGTTCTTAAACTTTAGTGATTGGATATGTCAGTGGCTCCTTTGCATAAAAGAACCACTTTCTGAAACACACATACAGTGGATGTGAAAACTGTACTGCTTTAATTTTTTGTTTGGAGTGGAGATGTTCTTAATATCTCTAGTTATCCCAGACTTGTCCTTCCAATAGCTCTGAACCACTGTTGAGTGGCATTTTTCTTCTTGTTCTCAAAGTAGTGAGGTGTTGTTGCCAAATGGACATGGGGAACAATTCAGAGCCCAGTTCCTAGGCCTCAGTGTTCTCCAGGCTGTTCCCAAATCTCCCCCAGACAGGACACTTGGCCATGGCAGAGGACCTACACATACAGGTGGCCATCATGAGCCCAGGTTACGTCCTGCTCAGTGAAACAGCCCCTGCATTGGCACGAAAATAACTTCCTAACATGTCAGATTGGACTCAGTAGTACTTAATGAAAGAATTACAGACCTGAGAGCAGGTCAACCCACACCTTGCAAAACACCTGGTCAGAGGTAGGGCTGGTTTTAATTGGTGAGACGTAAAGAACATTAGAGGGCAGCGGCAAATGTTTGGGTTTTTGTATTCCTTCTACCTAGAATTCAGCTCCCAGTCGTGAACCTGGGACAAGTTCACCTCTCGGTTTCTTCAAATGGAAAACAGTGATAATAATGGTACCGATTTCTCTGGAGTATGGTAGGGACACCATGCGATGCGATACACATAAGGAATTTAATACAGTGCTGGACGCACAGAAGAAGATCTCAATAACAGACAACCGGGATGATTTTTTAATCAGAGTTTTTAGGACAATAAAAGCTACTGCTCTCCACCAAAAAGGTCAAATGCGGAAGCATCCAAAACCAAGAGTGATGCAGAAAGGCCCGAGAGTTTCCCAAGGTAGACTGGATGTCGGAAGGACATTCCTGAGTGCTCCCTCTCCTCCTCCTCTACACGTCATGTGACTGTTAAGAACAATTGACAAGACTTTAGGGAAAATATTTCAGCTTTGAAATAACTGCTTAGAAAAGGTATAAAAACTATATTTAACTGCCTCTCTGGCAATTAGACCATGGCCAAGGCCACATCTGCTATTTGCTCATCAGGAACCTGCTTCCAAAACATTTAACTTTCATAGGTGTATTAGCTCATTACTAATACTCTGAAAGTTCTCCACGACACTATTAACTACAGCACAGCGTTTGATACAAGGAGGCTCCATCTTGGTTTCAATTCACCTAAGAGGATTATGAGCAGAATTCCCTGAAGGACAGCACTGTTTAAAGTGGTCTCATACATGGACTACATTATAGCCAAATTCCAATGTGTTATTTCCAAAAACCTTTCTTCAATGATCCCAATTTTCTACTCAGACTGTGTCTCGTCATAGTTCCAGGAAGTAGTTATAACAACAAACACTTACACAGCACTATATGCAGACACATACATTAGTACATTTAATCCTCACAGGAGCCCTAGCAGGTAAAAACTATCACCATCATCCCCTTTGTACACAGGAGGACACTGAGGCACAGCAAGGTTCAGTATATAGTCACTAATGCCAGAACTGGGATTTGAACCCAGGCAGGGTTCAACCCATTGCAGGGTTCACACTCTCCCCCCTGGCCATGCAGCCTCTTGGCCTTAGTGGCAACATCTTTCTCAGAGTATAGAACTAGTGGTAGAAATTAATTACCCCCAGCCTCTTATCATAAGACAAAGGCAGTATCAGGAACTGAACTCCTGCTCTTGCCATGCTCTATGCTAGCCCATGTACTCTTCTTCTGACCTCAACGTAGAAAGGACCATTTCAAATGAACCCAATAGATCAGAGATTATACCAAGAACATCCATCACAAGCAAACCAGCCAGTGTGTCACTGAGACAGCTTGGCTTAGAGCATCACTTTTACTCTAAAGATGCTTCTAACATTTGACCTATGGGCATCTGAATATAATGTTCCTCTTTCAATATAAAAATCCCCAACATGATGGCTAATTTCACCAGTCAGTTTGGTTAGCTATGGTGCCCAGTGGTTTGGGCGAACACCAGTCTAGATGTTGTAGAGGTTATTTTTTAAAGATGTGATTAGCATTTAAATCAGTAGACTTCGAGTAAAACTGATCACCCTCCTTAATGTGAATGGTCCTCATCTCATTTCCAGACCTGCAGGGTAAAGATGAGGTTTCCTGAAAAAGCAATTCTGCCTCAAGACTGCAACACAGAAACCCTACCTGAGTTCCCCATCTGCAGAATATGGACTCAAGACCACAGCATCAGCTCTTACCTGAATTTCCAGCCTGCTGGCCTGCTCTACCGATTTTGGACTTGCCCATTTCCACAACGATGTTAGCCAATTTCTTAAAATAACCCCCCATATATAGTATATATTTATATAAAATATATATACACACATATATGAAGATATATATGATATATGATATAGGCATAGATGTCTCATATATTCATATATGTCATTTATATGTATATATATCTCAGACATATCATGTATATGATATATATGGAAGATATATATATATATATATGGGAGGAAGGTACATATATTCTATTAGCACATATACCAATTAGATATATATACCTATCGGTTAACTATTTGTAACTCTACCTATATAGACACACACACATCCCCTACTGGGTCTTTTTCTCTGAAGAGCCAATACACTCCAAGGCTCCATCTCTATACCTTGAACACAAGAGGCTCTTAGTAGAGTAATGAATTACAAGCAGGTCCAGCCTCAATCCCAGTTCCCCGTGTAGTTCTTATAGGAAAAGACGAAGCTGGCTCCTTTATGGACTGAGCTCACAGACTTGCACGCTTTCTGGAAGTGGTTACATGCTCTCTGACTCAGCAGTGGCACACTCTAACCCACACGCCCCCGGTGAAGGTTGTGGTTTGACAAGCTACAAAGACACACATCCTTGTTGGTAGAAGTCCCCACAGGGGGCCCCAGAGGCCAGCTGCCGCCCAGCTCTGAGTCCAGCCAAGCCCTGCCCTCTGGGACTGGGACCTCTCGTCACGGCTGTCCGGGCCTCTTGGGGCCAGCCTGAGGGACGTGAAGAGACAATCTGGTTACGATTGTTTTCTGGGAACTGTGTCCTCCCAAGGTCTCGGAGAACCACCACCTCTTCGCCTTCATGGCTTCTAACTTCTATCTGCACATGGGTTCCGTTGTTCTAACCCCATTTTGCTGGCCCCCAACCCTCTCGTTCTGGCTATTCGAATGCCTCTTCTGTTCCAGGTCCCAAAGAAAGGTCCCCGTAGAAAACCCAAATTTATTTCCTTAAGAAAAGATCACAACAAGCTGAGCCTCCTCCTTTCCCCCCTCCTTTCTTTCTTCCCACCCCACCAAGCCGCAAAGCCCCGTCCTTCATAAAGAGCCTGTACTGGGAGCGAGGAGTAGGTCACACCAAACTCCACTGTTGCCCATAGCTGTTTTCCTTGTGGCTTCTTCAGTAGCAAGCACGCTGCCGGCAGTGTTTACAGTCAGCAATTTTGAATGTGCTGACATGGAGAAAGGTGACCACAGAGTCCCTGCAAACCAGCCAGAAAGAGAAAACAGATGCGGAAATGCCAAGGCGATGCTAGGCCTCTCTCCTCTCTGCTTTCCTAAGGTCTGCTGGGGAGGCACTGGCGGCTCATGGAGGCCGGAGGGAGGGATGGAAGCAGCTCTTCTCCTTCTGCTTCCTTCTGGTCACCTCAGCATCACCCCAGTGTTTCTGCAGTGGGGGCTGACTTGTGCAGAGCTGGGGGGGGGGTGCGTGCCTGGGGTCTCCCTCCGGGCTATGGGCTGAACCCAGGAAAGGGGACAAGGGGAGGGCAGGGTCAGGCTGCTAGGTTCCCGGTGGCTCTGTGAACCTCTTCCTCTCCAACACTTCACTGACAAGAGTTCTTTATACTGCTGATTTGTTTTTGTGCATTTCTTTTTTCTCTGGGAGCAAAGGAAATTTTGTAAGCAAAAAGAGTGCCAGAAAATTGCTAGGTAGCAAGTCTAGCATGAAAGAGAGAGAAAGAGAGAGAGAACTAAATTAAAGCTTGAAAAGGACTATTATTGCTTTAATGTTTTATAGGCAGACTGGGATTTGGGAATTCTGGAATCCCTCTACTCTTGACTTTACCTGAGTTAGATAATTGGGAAGTCATTTAGTCTGAGGAGCTCAAATAAATGAAGTGATGAGCTAGGTAGTGGGTCTCTCAGTGCTCAGACACGTGCAATGGTGCATTTCTAGCAGCTGGGCTCATACACTAACAGGGACAAAAGCTGAACTTGATCTTTGGCCTTCTGTCTAAAGCCATGGTCCTCAAACTCTTATAGGCCACATCAATGGTATAAAAATCCATAGCAAATAACCCCCTGTATTTCTACAAGTCAAGAGAGGGGAGAAATCCCACTATGACAAAATCAGGCACATTTGTAGATGAAGGGTTAGCTATCTACCAGAGATGTGTGTACCCCCTCACCTATGTCAATGTGGTACTGGTAAACAGGGGCCCAGTCCAGGACTGCCTCTCCCAACTCTCCTTGCGTCTAGATGGGGGTACAGGACTTCGTTCTTGCCAAAAGAATGTGGGCAGAAATGATGTGTGCCGTTTCCAGGGCTGATCTATAAACACCTCCAGCAAGATCTCCAACCTCGCCAGCAAGATCCTCCAGCCTCTCTCTTTCCCCATCCATCAGCCCAATGCAGAAGGTTCTAAAGCCCTTGGAACAACTTCAGAATGGAAGGTGCTGGATGCCTGTCCAACAGATGCCTTTGTTGGGCTATTGTATGCCAGATCTATAAACTTTCACTGGTGAGCCACTGGGGATTTCAATGTTTCTCTATCATAAAAGTTACTGTATCCTGCACAAAATCACTAAGTGATATCAGAGAAGTAGTATCGGTTTGATCAGACACAATGATACAGACGGTGAACATGGTAGAGATGTTACATGTGGTGTGGGCACCACTTGGGTTAAGGGAAACCCAATATATATACCTACATGTATGCTTATATGTGCTTCGGATGGTCTGGAAGGAAAATAAGAGAATGGGTTAACAGTGGTCAGCTTTGGGAAGGGAAAATGGAAGACAGGAAGAAAGGATAGGAAGGAGATTTATCTTTCATCACACACTGTTTTTAACAGTTTGAATTCCTGTACGGTATACCTTTATTACCCAGTCAAAAGTTACATTTTAAAAACACTAGTTCTGAAAGAATCCAGTTTTCAGACCACCTGGAGAATGCTTACAGACACCACACTATTAGTCCCCAGGGCCTTTTTCAAAAACTAGTGGTACAAAGTGTTGACATTTAAAAATACATAAAATTGTACTTTTCTTGAAAACTACAGGGACGGGGTAGAAGTAGCTGCTATTCCCACAGCGCATCTGAATTCTTGGAGTCAACTTTCTTATCCTCTCAGAGACTCTCCTTTTCTTCCAGTGGTGACAGGAGACTGGAATTAGAGGACTTGTCTCCTCTGCTAGATTGGGTTATCCCTAACTGGCCATTACAAGCCACTCATGGTGCCTGGTAAAAAGAAAGATTCCTGGGCCTCCTTCCTGAAAATTCTCATTTGGTAATTCTGGGGGTGAAGCTAGGAACTGTATCATTAAGTGTCATTGTCTTCTATGCCCAGGCATACTTGGGGAACCTTATTCTGGGCTGAACATGTGCCCTATGTGCCACTTTGGATAAGTAGCTTCACTTCCACATTTTATGTCCCTGGACTACAGATAATGAAATTTATGACCTATGAAACTCCGAAGTGTCTGCTGCGACTAAGGGGATGCCTGTGAGAATGGCAGAGCTCCCTACAGAATGACATTATGTACAAGAGCCAATTACCGTAATCACTGTTAGCATGCGTAGTCGGCATTGCTATTTTAGGTGTTAAAACACACTTTATCAAAAATATTTCATTTTAAAATTGGAGTGGAAAACAGGTCTGCGTTTCCACAGAAAGCCTTTGTAAGAATTTCTGCTGTGTTGCAGGGTGTCTATAGCAGGGAGCTCAGACGGACTGGCTCCTCCACCCATGGTTAAGTCTGGCTGTTTCCAGAATGCACAGGGCAGCGCAGGACTCGTGGGGAAGCTCTGCAGATGAGCTCTGTGGCTGGAGATGAGGAATACAAGGCTATCCGGGCAGCAACTGGTTGTGTAGTGTGGGTATTTTCTGGAACAGGGGTAGATGCAAGAGATTCACTGTGCGTGAGAAGTGTCTCAAGCAGTCTCGCTGGTTCTGGACCATTTTATTTTCCATTCAGCTCACAGGTCCCATCCTTATCTCTGAATATTCTAAAATCTTCTGCACTAAAAGGTCATCTATACTGACGCCTTCTGTGTAACCCAGATTCAAACTAGTTCATATCCTTGATTACAACTTTTCTCTACATCAATGATCTAAACAGTGAGAGATGGCAAACTATATAGATGCTTATTTGTTGAGAAATACTGTGAGTGATTAATAAAACTTGTTTAGAATGATTCGATAAGTTTTCTGAACTATCTTAAGAGTAAACCTGGATATTTTCTAAGGAAAAGCTTGAAGATTTCTTTATTAAAATCTATAAGTTTATCTGTAAAACAGATTGGGGGCAAGGATGGAGAGAATCAGTAAATTTAAACCATAAATTTACTGTTCATCTTTTGGAGAACATTCTAATTTTTAAAAGATCAGGTCCAAGAAAGCAAAGTGTCTCACAAGGAAGGAAGGAAGGAAAATAAAGATATTGTAAGAAAGAAAAAAATAGAAAAGAAAAGAAGACAAATGTGAAGTGATGAACGGGTTAATTAACTAGATGGGGGAACCCTTTTTCACAATGTATACATATAATAAATCACTGTAATGTAAAATAAGTATCTTTCTAAAGATGATTTTATTTATTTATTGAGAGAAAGCAAAATCAAGAGAGATCACAGAGGCAGAGGTAGAAGCAGACTCATCACTGAGTAAAGAACCCAATGCAGGTCTTGAACCAGGACCCTGAGATCCTGACCTGAGCTGAAGGCAGACACTTAACTGAGCACCCAGCCACCCTTGCAATGTACAATAATATCTTACAGTTTTTCAACTGTACATCACTAAAGCTGAACTTTAAAAAAAGGGAGGGGGGGGGAGTCAACATGACCTAGTATGATTACAAATTGTTTCTTTTTTCCTTTCTGGCAATGACCTCAACATCTGAGGTGCTATTTAAATTTCTTTGATCCTTTTTTCACCCTTCTTTAACAAATGAAATGCTCAGGTTATAATATGTATGATGATGGGCCACACAGGATCTTTAAATGGACCACCTAGAAGCGCAGGGTAGAGATTTTGGGGGTTCATCAGAGCTGGTTCTCATCTCTGCTGAGGTGTATGAGAAGAATTCCCAAGCTCCTGTGTAGTTAGTTGGGGACCATGCGACTACTCTGGCCAAGGGCTACAAGTAGAGCAAGAACAGGCATGACCTCTCCCACTTTCTCCCATTGCAGCAAGGTCATACATGGAGGTGGCAGTGTTGTAAGATGGTGGGGCCTTGGTCAGCCTGGATCCCTGAGGGACTAGGTAGAGCAAACCCTCTCTAGCTCTCTCCCATGGACTTGAGTTGGAAATGTATCAGGAACAACATTTGCTGGGTTAAGCCAGTGGAAACAAGGAGTGGGTGGGGCAGGAGGTGTGCAATTTGTTACCGCAGCATCATCTTACCTTTCCTGATTAATCCAAACTACTGGTTTATAAATCTCTAAGCTCCAGTCAGGATGCCAGACTTCCTATCTGTTTAGTGGGTAGGCAAATCATCTAATTTTTCTGGGTTTCAATTTTTGTTGCTGTTGCCATTCTTCGTGTTAACTGCAACAGGGAAATAATAATTTCTGGCATGCCTACTATTCAGGGATGTGTGGGATCAAATGAGTTTTCCCAAAAGGTTTTTGAAATCTGTAAATAGAACTGTGGATGTGCAGTGCTAGCAGCACTGTTGCTGTGGATTTATCTGGAGAACTCAAGGGGCTCAATGTCACTTCTTCTTTGGGGGTCAGTGATTAGAATTTACTGTTTCATCGTGCTTAAAAAGCCAAGCAATACACGCCAATATAGATCAGAATCACGAGAAGTCAAATTCTGATACCACTTGGAGAATGATTTGTCATCTTAAAAATGTCAGGGCTAGCTGAATGGTTTCAGAAGCCCCACTTGCAGTGAACAAACTCAACTATTTCCCTCTGGCATAAAAATAAAGGGAAAAACAGAGGCCCCAAATGAAAGGCTTGGCATGAGGCCCTTTATTTCCTCCCACAGCCTGTCACAGGGGGAGAGGGAGGGAGAGCACAGGGAGGAGTAGAGGGATTGGGCATTCTAGACTCCACCCCTGCACAAAGAAACGGGGAGAGAGATATACATTCAGAAGGGATGGTGCAAATCTATTCCGTGTTACTCTCACAGAGAAGACGGAGTTCTCTAGAGAGGAAATGAGAAACAGAAGAGATGGCCTCCACACAGAAGATCTAGAAGCAGGGAAAGAATCAGTGTCCCCTGCCATCCCTGACAAAGGGTTGAGGCACTCTGCTTCCAACGCAGGAGAAGGGCTTCCTGACCCTTAGAGCAGATGACATGGATACACAGATTGATTTGCAGAGGGCCATTTTCACCCAGCTGCTTACGTGCTAGGAAAGCAGCTGACTTCTTTGGAACACTTACTGAAGGCCAGACACTGACCTTTTAGATATCCAGAAACAGAGGACCAGCAAGGCTCAGTAACTTGCCTAGGGTGCACAACTGGACTAGGGCAGAACCAGAATTGAAAGCCAGAGAGAAAGCAAGCCAGTCTAGCTCCATATGCTGCAGTCTTAACCACATCATTTATAAGGAATAGAAGAAGGGAAGGAAAATGGAGGGCAATCGTTATCGCTTGCTGCATGCCTTGTACAGGGGCTTCAGACACATTAACTCACTTGATCATCCCATCTACTCTAACATATTTGGTATCCTTACTTCATTTACAGTAAAGAAACAGAAGCTCAGAGAGGTTGATTAACTTGTCCCAATTCACACAGCCCACAAGTAGTAGTAAGTTAAAAATCAAATCCAGCTTGATTCTGCCGGATGAAAGTGGGAAGGTTTACGGCTGGAAAACAAGCCAGAGTTTGGGGAGGAAACCAAAACACGTTAAGAAGGTAGCAAAAAGAAAGATTACAGAAGGTAGGTAGAAGCTGGCACTTCTGGGTTCTAAGAAGTATAACAGATCTCAATATAGGGCAATGCCTATCAAGAGTTCCCCTCACCATGGAGCCTTTTTGTCCTCAGGAAGAAATGTGGTGAATGCAGTGTTTGCATACAAGAAAGGTAGGTCTTGCACCTCAAGCAAACCTTTTGTAAACTCAGCCAATGGAGAGCTATTGTGAAAGTAGCCAATTGGGGTTTTTTGGCTGTCTTTACGTCTTCTCACACTAAATTGTTATGATCATATACTTCCACATTTCCTAAACTCATGACTCACGGAATAATTGTTAGTTGTTCTGTTGTTGTTATTTTGCATCATTTGCTAATCCTCAGCTAAAATGTTCTCCCAACCTTAAGCTAGAGAGGCGCAATGTAATTATGACACAGGAGCAAAAGAAGCTCATTAACATACCCGTGACTGACACAGAAGATCATTAATTAGGCATTCTGAGCATAAGTATATATGTATAAATTAGCATTTATTCACCATTTAAGCTGTAAGAGATTTTTCATATCTGAATATTAACTATGTTGGAAAATTACTAAGTTTTCCTGAGTGAATTCCACAAACAATACCCGACCCTGGTAACAAAAACAATATGAAGAGAAAAGATTCTACGAACAGAACCGGACACAGTGGAAGGAGTCAAATGATGTGATTACTCTTCATCTATCAGGGTCTTCATCTGTCTGTTTCCTCTGGTTCTGGATTTCTGACTGCTCCACCTGTGGGAGCTTTGTGTGTGGACTCCTCTCTGTTGAGAAAGCTTGAATATGGTACTAGCACTGGTATTCTAGAAATGCTTTCTCCATGTCCATATTCTGTACTTGCACATTCATTTATTCTTTCAACACATATTTATTATGTGTGATCTAGGAACTGAGGGCAATGTACATGAATATGGCAATTTCTACACTCAAGGACTTAGACGTTTAGCAGGAAAGATGAGACATAAAGGATACACACAAAGCTATAATGTAAGGTAGAGAATTACACTGCCAAAGAGTATCAACTCTACTAGGTGGAAGAACAGACTACTGGCAGGGGGAGGGCTGGAGAACGATTCATGGGGAAAGGAGACTTTGAGCCGGGTATAAAGGAGCAGTAGATGAAGCTGATCTGGCAAATTTCGGGGCAGGAAAGGAGAGTCACCTACTGGAAAAGCCAGAATCAAATCAATGCGTGTTTTCACACCCAGCTCTTGAACTGTGCTCCTTCTGTAGCCAACGGAGCTCCTCCCCCATTTTTTCAATGTGTCTAAAGTAGCTATCCCTCTGGGGCCCTGGAAAACTACTAGTATCAGGACCACAATGATAATAATACTCTATTGTCCTTCATGTACATGACAATGATACTAATTACTTTGTAGAGCTGGGCCTGCATTGTTTTGCTTGCAGTAGTGTTGGATTCGTGCCAGCAAATCCATCATTCTGTTGATTTCTCTTGGGACTGGTGGCACACTTTTGTAAGATGGCTATCCAGAAGGAAAGCTGGAATTCACAGTTCTTAAACGATTTGTTTTATGGGTGGAGCTAATAAGTCTATGTGGGGACTGAACGAATAACCTGGTCTTTGGGGCATGACACTATAACCACCTCCGTTCACCAAGGACATGAGTTTCACTGGTATGTCTTCAGCAGAACTAAAGCATTTTAATAAACTCTCCTATATGCAGAAAGGCAGCTAACTGGATAGCTTGTAAATAGGGTACAATCTCAAGCCTCCTCAAGCAGTTTTTGACACCTGCCCAGACAAACTAGGTAGCCCATAGGTCAAAGGCCCAGAGCATGAGCCTTTCCTAAATGTCTTGAGACTGTGCCCATGGAGATTCAGACATTGGAGATCCTTATTCTAAAATCCTTATTCACAGGCTTCTACAGCACATCAGTCCTTGAAACAACTTTCACAGGATTCAAGACATATCTGCTTTTTATTGGTACTACTCAATGGCAGAAAGGAAGGCCGCCATCAAAGTTAGATTTCAGGTATGCTCATGGAATTAAAAACTGAAGTGGTCAGCAGTAGTTTCGTAAGCATGTGAGCCTTTTTGGCCTTAGTTATGGGCGGGTATTGAAGTATGTGAGGCACTCTGGGACCTGAATGGGATGAATGAGTTACCTATAATGGAGTAATCTGGAAAAACATCAACTGTTATTGAACAAAGAACTACCTAGGGTCATGACCACTGATTTCTTCCACGTGCCTAGCTAAATCTATCTTCTATTTGAAGGGCAGATTCATGTAGAACAAATATAAATATTCCATCATTCTAATGGAAGCAGAACTTTCTAAGGCCATTAGTACCCATGATTAAAATGATGAGACAATTCTTTAGTCTTAGACTATAATGGAAAATAATTAATTTACTGAAAAACGATTCACTGAGATCATGTTATATATCCCATCCCATGCCCAGAATGTAGTGGAAACAGACAAAATGGAAACCAGGATTATCACGTAGTTGGAGAGAACCACAGACATCCAAGTTCCTGCTTGTCCTAAAAATTCAGAGGGAAAGAGAGCCCATGGCAGTCTGAGGTCATTTCAAGCAGCCTATATGGGGACAGAAAGATACAGGGTTGGGGCCTACAGAAAATGGGGGAGTTATGTGATCTTCATGGCAAAACAAAACAAAACAAAAGCTTGATTCTTAGAGTGACATACATAGAGAAAAATCTGAGATAGATAATCTCAACAAAAATTTCTCAAAAAATTTTTTTAAAGATTTTATTTATTTATTTGACAGAGATCACAAGTAGGCAGAGAGGCAGCCAGAGAGAGAGAGAGAGAGAGAGAGAGAGAGAAAGAAGCAGGCTCCCTGCTGAGCAGAGCGCCCCATGTGGGGCTCGATCCCAGGACCCTGGGATCATGACCTGAGCCGAAGGAAGAGGCCTTAACCCACTGAGCCACCCAGGCACCCCAAATTTCTCAAATTTTATGTGTCAAAGAAGGAATATAGGGATGCTGGGGCAGCTCAGTTAATTAAGTGTCCGACTCCTGGTTTTGGCTCAGGTCATGATCTCAGGGTCGTGGACTGGGCTCTGTGTCAGGCTCTGCACTCAGCACAAGTCTGCTTGAGATTCTTGCCTCTCCTTCTCCATCTGCCCTTTCCCTGCTTACGTGCACCATGCATGTTCTCTCTAAAATAATAAAATCTTTAAAAAAAAAAGGAATATAAACATGTTATCCCATGTACATCTGCTGAAATGCATCTGTTGATGAGAGATGACTGGCCATAGCCAACGGTTGCTTTTGCCCTTCTCCCTATCTTCTAAAATTGGACAAAGCTCTTCCCATGGCGGTCTTCTAACAAAGACGGAATCCTGGAATTTTATGCTGAAGCTCCTCTGCCATACCAACTGTAGTTTAGTAAAGCTTCACAGAAAGAGATATTCTGAGCCCAACCTACGGAGACACGTCCCAATTTAGGCTGCGGAATGAAAATTACAGGGCAGCCACAGAGGCAAGTTTAAAATTAGGACAAGCTTCACTTTGGGCCTCTTAAGCCTCAAAGAGTTAGTACATGAGGCAAAGGAAAAGAAAAAAAATATACATATATATATGTATACACACATATATATATATATATATATATATAAAACAGTAGGTACTAAAAAGCAAGATCCCCAGACTTCTGTTCCTTTCTATGGTCTTCCTGACATGCTAAGCTTTTTGTACACCTGAAAATCAGCAGCACAGCGCTTTCTCAGTCCTTCTACATCTTCACAGGAGCCACAGCCTGTCGGGGGCTGCAAGGAAATTCTGGAAGTAAACCTATTGGGATAGTGTTGGCTGAGAAAGAAGGAAGAGGAATTGGGGAGAATATTGCCCAGTCCAAGTTCTCTTACTCAAATCCCTGTTGCTCAGTCCACAAACTACCCACGATGAATGTGGAAGATAGCTCTGTTGGATGCCTGGAGCTTCTTAGGGTATGCCTAAGTCACCAACTCCAGTCTAGCAACAGATTTGGGGTTGCAGGGTAACAGATAGAAACTGTTACCTCTTTTTTTAAGTTTTTATTTAAATTCCAGTTAAGAAACTGTCACCTTTTGGGGTGTCTGGGTGGCTCAGAGGGTTAAAGCCTCTGCCTTCGGCTCAGGTCATGATCCCAGGTTCCTGGGATCGAGCCCCACATCGGACACTCTGCTCGGCGGGGAGCCTGCTTCCCTTCCTCTCTCTCTCTGTCTGCCTCTCTGCCCACTTGTGATCTCTGTCGAATAAATAAATAAAATCTTAAAAAAAAAAAAAAAGAAAAAGAAACTGTCACCTTTTGATTGCCTTGCCAGCAACAGTGGCCACCCTCCCTCAAGAGATGGTCTCTGGGGAAAGTGACTGGGGTCCTAAGGTGTATTTACTTCTTTCTTCTGCAATTTCACTGCTCTGTTTCTAACAGGTAGGAAAACCCCACCTACATTTAACTTTCTTTTGAGACTATTTTTGACTGGGTGCTATGTTTTTAAAGAATTTGAATTCTGAGAATTGCAATGATTACTAAATAGGAAAGGCATTATGCTTACTATCCTGCAAAAAGGTTGATTTTCACTTGAACATTTGTTTTCAAAAAGCTCAAAGATATACAAGTTCAATTATCAGCAGACAGCCCTTTATTAGAATATCCTGAAGCAGGTGCCAAGTATCTGAATGGGGGAGGAACAAGTCAGATGCGTTTGTCCCTGCAAAGTCCCACAGTGGATCCATCCCAGCCCCCTTTTCCAAAATCATTTGCTAGATTCGCTTCTTAGCCCGGCTTCTTGGAAGTAGCTTGTCTTATACATGCCTTAATTTCTGGTTCTACATTCCTAAGACCCACAAAGCAGAAGATAATAAAAAGTGGAAGCATGGTCACGGTCTGAGGTACACTAACCACATCTGTGAAAATAAATGCCCACTATTGTTATGTCACTCTTTGGTAAAAGAATTCTCAATAAATAGGAAGTAGAATGAGTCGCTAGGTGAAGTGTAAATACTCTCCTATCCTAAATCATCAGTAAATGAAGAAGTCAGAGCTAGGTTCCTATCGCTCATCTAAAATAGTCATGTTAATCCTATGACTTTCTTAGTCTAGAGTGCTAATAAATCAAATCATCATATCAGTGGGCCTCTCCAGACAGGTGTTACCTTGTAGACCCCAAAACTCACTTTGTCAGAGTGATTTCAAGTCGACTTGGAGCACAACTAGTTACACAACTTGATCTCATTGAAATATTTGGTGCCTGCTGATATGTTCAAACAAATTCACCAGATCTTGAGTGTGTTCTGGCAATTAAAGCTATTAAGTGAGTAGATAGACAGCAGGTTATTTCATTGCTGGTTGGAAAAGCCAGCTTTCTTTTCTCCTCTTTTTATGTGACAGCACTGTAATTAGCCTTAATCAAATACTATTTGTGTTAGGTGCTGTAACTTTGCTTCCTTAGCCAGGAAACTCTGCCAATCGAGCAAAAGCAGAAATACAACTCTGGTCAAAAAGCAGGAGAGATGAGCACGAGGGATATGGGAAGCCTGTGCTATCTTTGCAATTTTCTATAAACCTAAAGCTGTTCTAATATAAATACGAGTTTAATCTACAAAAAGGAAGAAAGACGGATCTGAGAGAGGAATGAGAAAAAGCAATGCTATTTAATGTGAGACTTGAAGTTGAGCAGCTTCCCATGTAAAAGCAAGCTTTAGAAATAGTCAAGTAGTTAAAAACATATGGTTCATTTGGAGATTCTGGGTTTATTCTCCCACTACACTGGGGACACTCCAGTGCTGCCTTTTTTTTTTTTTTTTTTAACCTCTGCAAGTACATTCATAGTGGAGACGAGAGCCTGGTGAAGGGATAGACAATAATCATGAATAAAACTGATTCTTCCAATGTCTATCCAAACTTTTAGTTTGTTTCCCTCTGTGTCTCAACCCCAATATTTATTTCCATATCCCTGGAAGGGAGAGCTCTTCAAACAGTTTGCAAATGAAATTAGTGAACAGGTAAGGCAGTGCTTCTCAAATTTAATGTTCATACAAATCGTCTGGGCTCTTGTGAAAAAAACACATTCTGCCTTGGTAGGTCTAGAATGGCCCCCAAGATTCTGTATTTGTAACAAGCTCCTCCTTGATACAAAGCTGTTGGTCCATGAACCATATTTGGGATAGCAAGGGTATAAGCAATAGTAATTGGGTGAGTGACCCAACTGGTCCAAAGCAGAACCATGGTATCTTGTCTACACGGCTGACAAAAAGAGGTCTGCATGAAGCAGTGGCCAACAAAACAGAGAGACATTTTCTATTTTCCTTGGTCAACAATCCCCATATCAAAACTTTAAAGGACATTGGTAGAAGAGCATTATAGCACTGGTCAAACTGTCCATTAGCTCAGAGAATCCCAGCAATAGAAGCACTCCTTATTCTTGTTCAAAGTGCCCCAGCCGCGATGGGGAGGCATCAGGTTCACTATAGAAGAGAAAAATCAGTGATACTGATTTTTTTGTTCATTATTCTGACCATGTTTCCTCATATCTCAAATTCTGTATCTATAAAATATTAGCTATTGGAACTAGGATATTTTGAAGGAAAAAATGCTAAGATCCTCCCCCAAAAGTGCTTTATCATTTTAGGAGCTGGATCTTCCCTCTGTTCCACAGGGGGTGCCTATTGCAGGATGAAGGAGCTTTCTGCCAAATGGTTCACAGTCACTCGACAAAGACAGGATTCATTTGATTCCATCTAAAATGATAAGGCCAGGCCATTAGCTACTTTGAATAACTAAAAAACATATTTCTTCCAACTCGTGGAAAGTATTGTGGTAAATGCCACATTTCTAGTTCTCCTCCACTAGTTGTTTGTTTGTCTGTTTGTTTTTTACCCTCCTCATACAATTTTTTAATTCAAAACAGTGGATCTTCTGTTTCTTTTAGATTTCTCCCATATCTTGAATAATGTGATTCAAGTAGGCTTTAGATCCAGTGGTGTGCAGGCAAATATTTAACAATCACCTCTACAGGAAGAAAAGCCCTGGTATATAACTTTTGATAATTTTTATGGTGTGAGTACTCCCACTATGGCTGACTTCAAGTACTGGCCTGACTTTACTGAACAAAGAATTAGGAAAAGATGTGCGTAATCACAAACCTATACAAGTCCACTCTGGTATACAAAAACAAGTGACCCCAAAGATTTAAACACTACTGTTTTCAAAATTAAACTGTAATAATCCAGGAAGGATAAATGTATTCTGTAGCTTTAAGGCAGCTTGTCTCTTAAAACGTTTTCGTTTTGTTATTGAAGAGAAGAAATACATAAGCCCTTGTGTCTTTATAAGCCAAAAATAATTCCTAGCTAGTGTTTTTCTTCAATGATAACCTCACAATCTGTATAATCTTATAAAGTAAGCCCACTTGGATTTTAATGACACAAACATGCTGGAGGTTCAGAATTCTTCCAGATGACCTTGAGAGTTGAACTCTTCCCTTTTTGTTTTTGGCTCATTCCAAGCTCTTCCTTCCATGAACTATAAGCTCAGTCAGCCTCTGTGGCCTATGGGTTTGCAGAAAAGGCTGAAATCACTGTGGTTTTCATTGTCCCTTACAACTATTTCTGAGAATAACGGTAGCTTCTTAGCTTTATTTCCTCTCGTATGTCAGAAATGATCTGCTTCACATTGAAAAAAAAATTCTATTTAAAAGAACACTAGAATGAGAAAACTGCATGTTTCACAAGTACTTATAACATAGGAGCATTTTTTTTTTTTTTTTGCCTATTAAATGTATACAACTCCTTCTAACATGCCATTCCTATATTCTACTTTTAACCTACCTGAAATTATTTAACTGTGTTTTCCCTCTTTTTACCCACAGTACACCTGCTTATTGCCAGTGAGTTTCTTACAAGGCAGCAAATGCAAACAAGGCTACAGTTCCCAGGATAGGGGGGAGGAAGGGCACTGGTGAAAAGTATCTAGCCAAGGAATGTAATTAACTTGAAGAAAAACATTTGCATCATGACTATACTCGTGTCTTTTTCCATCAGCAAAGCCCAAACCAAGCAAACAAAAAGTCGCTACCATTTGCCCACCACCCTGAACACAAACGATTTCTGGCAGAGCAGTAGACATAAAGAAAAAAAAAAATACTGCTTGAAACAAACCAGGAAAAAAATTCCTTCAAATCAAGTCTTCCTGCTTGCTTCCATCAGGCTCGGCTTTGCACCTTTTGAATTGTGTACTGTGCACATCTATTAACTCTTCAAAAATATATATACATGTGGGCTTGAAAGTGTTCCTATTTTTTGAACTTTTAAAATTCTTTTTTAACTGAGCACCCCATTTATGATGAACATATTAGGTTATAACACATGCAGAACACGGCCCGGTATACCCCCTACCAATCACCAGATGTTAGGAACTAGAAACATGCAAGGATTTTTCATGTTAGAAAAATGGTGGAAGTCAGCTCATCAAAGGCAAAACAGGCAGAATATGTCCCTGCCTTTGCCTCTCCTAAGATGCATTTAAATTCACTAGGTTCATCTCTAGTTTGACAGGATTATTAATGGGATGGGCTTACCACTCCTGTGGATGAATCTGTTAGCCACAGGAAAGCCTTTTACTATCCTGGATGTGTCTTACCAGGGCTTGCTGCCTGCCAGTAATCTCACAGTAACCAGAGATTCTGGCTAGTGATCAGTTTCTAACAGTCAAACTGGCAACATTATTGCCACTAAATTGTAGACCTGCTCCCCCCCCACCCCTTTTTTTAAAAACATAAGATTTTGACCTTAACCAGAAGACTGGCTAATAGGCTTGAACAGTAACAAAAATACTCATCGTGAAAAAAAAGTAGTCACAATACCAGATCCCTTTGGATGTGGCAGAGACCTCTTGACTTCCCGCTAATCAAGGACACTAGCCCTGCGACAGGAAAATATTTAAAAAAGGGATGTGAAGAATCAGGATCTATTTGAGGGATAGGCAGATACAGATATAGACATGAACATCACAGAAATAGCCAGAGACACAGATACATTCTAGTAAACAAACAAGTATTCATACCATTTTTAACAATTGGGAATAAATTTAATCAGGCATAAACTGAGAACAAAACAAAGACATCCTTATATTCTCTAGCATAAGAAACAAGCAGAAATACACAGCAGCCCATGGAAAAGAACTATCTCAGGGAATCTTCACAGATATCAGGGAATTCCTTACTGCTGGGTAAAAGGGGAAGGAGAAGGTGCTACGAGGAGGGACACAAGGGCCGATCAGGGCAGGCAGTCACCCCCGCTAAATTTACAAGTTCTTGCCCTGGGGTCACTTTTCCGCCTCTCCATTTGTGCACTTCCTGTTGGTAGCATTTGGGAAACACAAGAAGGAAAAGGGATTGGAAGCGTGCTGGCATTTAAATACAATCTTACTCTATTTCTCTGCAGCCTAGAGTACATTCCTTTTTAAAAATAACATGAAAAAATATCAAGATGGTTTTCCTTTTAAAGGGGACACATGG